>NC_057933.1:2150000-2180000 GCF_018555375.3 Anguilla rostrata | reverse complement strand
ACTCCAGTTACAACAATAACGGAAAAATAATAAACCATATACATATTGCCTGTTTTCTCTTCCTGTTCACGGAGACTTTCCATGACTCCAGTTAGAAGTTTTATTGTTCATTAAAGAATGCACAAATGATTATATTGTGTTTATAAGTTGCATGCCGAAGGTAAAATAATGGAGCTTTATAAGTGTAAATGATTGTACGCAACCTAAATATTTACACAGTAGTTCCATGATATGTTCATAAATGACAGTGAAGTGTTTAACTGGTTCATTCAGGGCTCGTCTAAGATCTTTGCGTAGAGGATAGGCTATGGCTGTCAGCGGCAGCAATGCAATAATGCCAATTTTGTGATTAAATAAATGATAATGAATAATACATGCATTTTTATTTAGCGTTTGTTTTTTCATGCACGTATCTTACTTTGAAGGTGTTTAAGGAATAGCCAAACATTTCACGCTGTCTCACCATTCAAGTCAAGTGGATTCAAGTAGGAGCAATCATTCGCCGGGTCGCGCTTTTTTTCCTTCCTTGGTAAATGATTAAAATTCAGTAAATGATTAAAAGGACCACAAACTACCAATTATATTGCATGCGGTATGAATATGAATTTAATAAAACATTAGCAGTAACTATACTATTCAGCACTGGAAGGAAAAGGAAAGAAAGCTGAATGTGGTTCCTACATTTTGCGGTAGCCTTATCCGGCTCAAAATATTACAATTTTCCCGAGTTTACGGTCGCCTATACTTTTTTATGGATGACAGCTAGTTATAGGATGGTCTTTGGTGTGTTATTGTCATCATGGCGGTTAAGTAGTTTGTTTCTCTCCTAACGCGCTGGCCCAGAATTCAAAGGTTGACTAACCCGCCCGAAGGTTTCCTAATGCTGCAGCTAATGCGCGTGACGTCATTTTCAACTTCGGAAATCTATGCGTGGCAGTCAGCGAGCTGCCTGCGAGCGAAAAGGGACACAGCTGGACGAAGGGAAGGAATAATGACCGAATTCCAGAGGCAGCATCTGTACTTTTGCGAAAAACCCATTCAGATCATTTCAGGCGCTCGAAGAAATTTATAGACTGCTGTCGCGGCCATTTAAGGTTGGACGTCGGCTGTGTTTTCAACACAGGGGCGATTTTTTTGGGGTATTGGACATCCGATCTAACGGTTTTCGCTGCAATGGACCAGTCTGTAGCGATTCAGGAGACTCTGTCAGAAGACGAAAACTGCATCATAGTATCCTGCTTGGTAGTATTTGAGTATTTACACGAAGCTAATGTCACGGGCTTGTTTATTCATTCTGTAAAGTATAAGTTTAAACGTGGCTTGTATAAGGTCTGGTGACACTCGAGATCCTGCTTTGTGGTTAGCTTGTTCATAAAAATTTGAGGAAGATAGATTTTTGGACATCTGCCCAAGGCGAGGCCTTTGAGCGAGCAAACAGGGTCTGTATACATTTACTTCGCCGTAACCAAATTGGATCTTAGTTCAATCTGGTTTTTTCAAACTAAAGTTTGGAGGAATTTTCAAAAGCTCCTGTATTATAGCGCATATAATCTCAACTGTAAGCAGGAAAGACCGCTCTTAACTTTGCAAACTAGCGAACGCTGGTTGAGCATGCTCAGTAGCCTGCATTGCTTGGCAGTCATGAAGGTTTTTTTTGTAATGTTACATATGTCACACAAGATGGCGATATTGTATACAAGTAGACTTGGCGTTTGAGTCTGTTAATCGGGTTTTGAATCCAATTGATTTTGTTCGGCATGAAACGTTTCAAATTATACATACTTAATTATCAAAAAATGTGTGTTTTTTGCGTGTTATTTAACGCGGGAATGCGGTATTGATCCTGGAAATAGCCTTATATCTTAACTTGAACCCCTGGCTGCGTATTCTTACTCCGTCCATGCCATAAATAAAGTCAGGGCTAGGATTACATTTTCCTTGAGTGTACAAAACATGCCGTCCAATGTCTTCTCCTGGTGGACGGCGTCACCGAAAGCAGACTACTTGGGTTGGTGGAGCGTGAACATGAGCGCGCGTGAGTTTGTTCTCTTTTTTCTATCTCATTTTATGAATCTGAAGCCTTAAGTAGATCAGTGATCCTGCAAATTACACTCTTCTCACGGTCTCTCTGGCAGCACGTTTTAACACTCAATTTTTTTTCCTCCCAAAGACTGTTTTTGTTTACACATAGAAGAATGGCTATAACGGGCGATGATGTGGCGCTTGATATGATAGTGCCCATCTCTCACGACTTCGTTATAGTGGAAGGTGAGCGGGTAACACGTGCTTGTTTACGCATGGATGCAGTTTGAGTCTGTACACCTTTGGTTCTTTCCCTTGACTTGTGTGTCACCCACTGCAGTTCTCTATGAATGAACCTTAAGCGCCACGCACCATTTATACGAGTAACAAGTGGCGATGGTTTGGCTAGGTTTAAGTGGGTGAATAAGTATGCAACTAGACTAAGCACTAGATTTTCCGTTTTTGTTAAAACATAAAAACATTTATATTACACACCAGCCATGCGTGGTGTATTTTATTACAGTTGTAATTTTTGGAACGATGGTGCGCATTTGTTTAGATTCTGATATTCCAGTGCGTAAATAATCACATAAAACCCCCTGTGCTGCAGCTTCGTCACCCGAAGAACTGGCTGTTGTAGGTGAGTTTCTGTGTGTGCTGTCATGCATTCCCGCAATCTAAGTGTTACCGGTTTTGTTTTACTTTTTTTTTTTATTATATATTTTTTTTACTGGTAATAGGCTATGGATGAGTGGAAGGAATGCGAGTGACCAGGTGCAACAGTAGCCTACCCTCCCGGTACACTCCCACACACGGGTGGAGTCCGTTTATTTGGCAGTTTAACAGGAATGCATACACAAAAGAGAAAACAATAGACCGGCCTCTACAGTAAAACAGACATCAGTTGTAGTTTGAAATAAACATTGTGAGGGACAATGCGCTGTAAGTGAAAAAAACCCACAAAAAACAGAATTGAGCAGATGTCCCTGGAGATTTGACGGGCGCATTTTTCAGTTCAGACATTCCACTTGGGAAAAGTTAACAGTCCTATATTATGTGCATTTTAAAATCGGGATGTAGGAAAGGGCATATACCCCCCCAAAAGATTAAGCAGAACTACTGGCAGGCTTCCTGCTTGCATAAAGAAAAGGTGGTCACAGACGAGTCGATGCCATAGAGTGTTACGTTTTTCACATTTTATTTGTTTTTGCTAACACTGGACCTTTATGTGATTGATGTGGATTACTGGCGAGGGTGAGTGTAAGGATCTATCGACCTCTTGTTGTGGCACCTCTTTCCAATCGCTTATTTTACCTCCTTGCATCCTTTCCTTGCTTCCTTAGCTCCACCGATTAGTGGACGCACGCAAGGAAAGGACACAAGGGAAGGATGAGAGGACGGATGAATCAAGGAAACGTGTCTTAGACAAATGTTCAGCCCTTGTTTAGTCAAGTGAAAGTTTAGAGCCGCGTCAGTTACAGATGTGGCAGATGGGGAGAGGTGGATCCATAGGGCAATCATTCAATCATTAAAATGTCGCGCTTTCTTAAAAAATACTTTTGTAAAAGATGCGTTCGTGTTTCCAGGCTCAAGCCTGCTCGCTCCTCGCGCGTGGCTTGCTCATTCAAAGAGCATTTAGCGGGTTGAAATGGGGCGGGTAAAATGAGCGATTGGAAAGAGCCGGCGCGTGCCCCCGGTTCAGACCTGACGCGCGGCGTTCTCCCGGGTTCAGGCGCGGACACCAGAGTGCTCGTGACGGACCAGGAGCTCGAGGTCCAGCTGGAGTTGCGGTTACCTTTCGGATCCCACACGCGTCTGTTCCTCAGCGAGGTGAACCGGGCCTGGAGCGGTAAGAGGCAAGCTCGCGCTCTCTCTCCTCTCTCTACTCTCTCTCTCTCCCCCTCAATCTCTCTCTCTCTCCTCTCTCTACTCTCTCTCTCTCCCCCTCAATCTCTCTCTCTCTCCTCTCTCTCTCTCTCTCCTCTCTCTCTCCTCTCTCTTTCTCCCTCAATCTCTCTCTCTCTCTCCCCTCTCTCTCTCTATCTTTTTCTCTCTCTCCTCTCTCTCTCTCTGTATTCCCCTCTGTCTCTCTATATCTCCCCCTCTCTCTCTCTTTCTCTTTGTCCCTGTCTCACTCTCCGTCTCTTTGTCAAATTCAAATAACACACCCCCCCCCCATTACACATATGCAAATACATACACACACACACACACACACACACACAGGTCAAATGGCCTTTACTTTATAATGTTACAATTTATGAAACAGTGTTAACAATCAATACCAATGATAACATGTCCCACACCCTGTCTTAATTTATGGCAGGCAGAGATGTACTCTCTCTCTCTCTAACAGGTGCTATCCATTCTTGATATGATCTGGTTACTCTAATCATATTGGATCAGATAGTCCTGATGTGGTTCACAGGTTTCATTCATTGAGGACTGCAGGCTTTGCCACAGACTGCAGACATTTTGAGTCTCACCAATAGTATGAGCAGGCAGTTAACTTGAATTAGACCCTCAAAACGGGCATGCAACGCTTAGCCTCATTTGCATCTCAGGTCATTTGCATCTCAGGGTCATTTGCATCTCATTTGCTGTGTTTATTTCATGTCATTTTCTGAAATTACTGAATTTAAACGGAGGGTTTTCCAAACCTACGAGGCCCCGCAGTGAGCCTGCGTGCTAATTTATGATCATCGTGTCGTAGCGGTTCTGTAGCTGCCTGTATCTTTGCTCATTCTGTGGGGTATGGTTTAAGGATTTAAACCCCCATCCCTTGACTGGTGAAGCTGCTTTTTAACGCAGTGGCCTGTGATCATGGAGAACAACACAAACCCTGATGGCTCTCCTCTGATAGTGTTCATCCTGTGGTGTCGTCGTCTGCGGTTCTTGTGATTTTTTTACTTGATGACTTACTTTCCGCTTTAATTTCACTGTTTTTGTGGTAACTTTTGTGTCTCTGGCTGGCCTGCCCGTTTTGGCCAAGTCCCCCACAGAAATCAAGATTTAAATTTAAATTGGACTTTCTTCATTAAATGAAGTTTGAAAAAAATTAATTTAACAGAGAAAAACTCCTTGGACATGCCCGGTCATCAAAGATCACTTGCCAGGCTCTGTACTGTAGAAGGAAAAGCAGGAAATGTATCGATTAGTTTGTCCGAGAGGAAGAATTGATATTAATCAATATTTATTTTTATCTGGAGACACAGATTGTTTTACGCTTGAAGTTTGGGGTCTGGACTCGTTTTTGGTTTCATATTAATATGTAGACTTGTCTGGGTGTCGGGGGTTATTTTAGCATCAGCTGGAAGGAAACAGGAAGTGATGCTTACAGACACATTCCTCCCGATTGGCTATTTAAAGCTCTTCCTCCAGATCTTCCTGTCACTCTGCCACACTCTTGAAACCCTGTCACTGTATCGCACACCGTAAATCCTGACACTCTTAAAGCAGACTTTGTCCTGAAAGCCTACCTGTCCCTCCACCTGTGAGAGCGGCACTGGGGGGGGGGGGGGGGGGGGGGGCGTCACTGCGTGGGCGGGGCTACAGGGGTCTGTTTGTGAATGGCGGTTAGATGGCGGTCGCCATGGTGAATGATGGCAGGGGATGTGGAGAGCCTGACCCGGGGACCCACTTTGAATTCTTGCAAATTTTGTGCCGTGCCGTGCTGTGCTGTGCTGTGCTGTGATTGGACGGAGGAGAAAACCTGCAGGGCAGGTCTGGTGCTTCCCTTTTGGGAACGGGGAACTAGGGGAGGTGAGAGATTAGGACAACCACACAGCCGACGTGTTCTGTGGCAACGGGACGCCCGGATGCAGGACGTAGATCCACATTGGGGGTGACACGTGCATTTGTGCTTTCTTCAGAAAAGAGCTTAGGAAAATCTGTCAGGTTAGCTAAAGTCTGAAGACCTGCAAGGGCACACCAGTTTATTTATTATCAAAAGCCCTATCCAAGCAGAGAGAGAGATAAAGAGAGAGAGACAGAGAGAGAGATAAAGACAGAGAGACAGAGAGAGATGTAGAGAGTGAGAGTGAGCAGGAAGGAAAGAGAGGATGGAGGGGGTGGAGTTTTGCTAGTTTTGCTGATGATAGGGTAGTTTGTCACCCACTCAGAGTTTCACACAGACTGAACTTCTGAGTCAGAAGTCAAGAAAAAAATGGGGGACAGAGACTTTTTAGCTAATAATTTAGCCTCAGTTTGAAATCGAGAGTCATGTCTAAGGCTCTCCCCCCCCCCCCCCCCCCCGCCCCACCCACCCAACTCCATTCGGGCCCCCGGTCTATCCGTTTTTTCCGGTGAAAAGCAGAGAGGGGGGCGGGGTTTACGCCTGAGCGCCGGGGGGGGGGGGGGGGCGGTTTGGTGAGCATGTGTGAGTTCTGGCACGGGTACACCACTTCGCGGCGTGACTGGCTGCGCTCTGAGGAGAGGGGGACAGACTCGAACCCGATACCGTGGCCCGTCTCTGTGCTGTGCCAGGCAGAAGCGCCAGCCTCTCTCAGTCCGCTCGGGAAACCATGGAAACCTTTGGAACGGTGTCTGAGGCGCTGGGCGATAAGAAGAACGCGAGGAACGCTAAAGGTAGGCTTGAGGACGGCAGCAAGGCGGCAGGAGTAGCGGTCTGCGCAACAGGAAACGCTTGCAGAGAGTTGCTTCTGAAGTGGCTACCCTGCAGCGCAACAGGATGAACAGACTGCTTAGTGTGTGTGTGTGTGTGTGTGTGTGTGTGTGTGTGCATGTGCATGTGTGTGTGTGTAAGAGAATGTGCGTGTGCGATTTACGGGAGTGTGTGTGTGTGTGTGCATGTGCATGTGTGTGTGTAAGAGAATGTGCGTGTGCGATTTAAGGGAGTGTGTGTGTGTGTGTGTGTGTATGTATGTGATCACATAAAAGAGAGAGAAAGTGTGTGATCATGTCTGTGTGTGTATATGAGAATATGTGTATGTGTAAGAAAGAGAGAGAGAGTGTGTGTGTGTGTCTTTAGAAAATGTCCATAAATGTCTTGCAGTTTACTGACAAGTTTTGCTAGTGCTGAATTGATTATAGTCTCTGAAAACTTTAGTACTGAAACTGTGACATAAAAATATGATGCTTTTCAGTCCATTACACTGCTCACACATTCTCCAGGTTAGTGTCGGATATACACTGCGACTGCACAGATTTAGCCAGCTAGCGCACAGCATAGAACAGACAGGTTAGCTTGCTAACAGTCCAGTGTTTCAAATGGAACTGATTAGCTTACCAGATAACTAGCAAACATAGCACTTGAGTGTCCCAGAGCCCCCGTTTGTCCCAGAGAGAGACAGCATGTGGGGAAATTTTGTTCTGGCACGTGTAAACCTTCCAATTTATTATTAAATTTTGTACGCCTTTTTAATTATTGCCTCTTCGGTTTTTCTCGAGTACTCTTCCACGGCTAGCGCTGACACCGGTGAGGTCCGAACGAGCGGCGCCATTTTGATTTCACTGCGGTGCTTTGCCTGTTCATACGGCGGAGCGTTGATAGACTTTCACCTTTGAAAAGAAAGGAAAGGTAGTACAGGAGAGATGGCAGTTTGAGCTCACAGTTTCTGTGGTCTCCCCAGTGGGAGGGGGTAATAAAAGCTCTCCTGGGCTCATGGGGCATGTTTGAAGTCCACGGTGTAATTCTGATGCTGATGTACTGAGTGATAACACTGCACTTCTGAGCCGTGTGCTATCTGTTATCCGCTGCAGGGTTTATTGCACCGTGTGTTAATCTGCAGACAGAGAGGAGGGCCGTTTGAGCTGCAGAGCTTACGTAATTAAGCAGGGCGTCCGCCGGGGCGGGTCCGGGGCGGGTCCCATCTGGCTCTGTAGAACAGTTTTCTGACTCACGAGAAAGAATAGTCTCACAATGTTGGCTGCAGCGTTGTGGCAATGTTATAACACTGACAGAACATTCCAGTAACATTGCCAGGACATTTTGTGCTACCTGGCCACAGTATTCCTCCTCCTCCTCCTCCGCTCCACCCCTGCCCACCCCCCACAAAAAAAGAAAACACAGAATTCTCCTTTGTGGTGTTCGGCTTGCAGACTGGTATTTCTACTTTCGGGACAAAGTTGCAGAAATGTTCTCGTGCTAGTGACGTGAAGTCCAGGCGCTTTACACACTAAGAGGGTGCGTTTCAGGTGAATGAGCAGGGAAGTCTGGGTGCATGGCTGTGGCTGAACGCACTTCCAGTTTCTGCACCCTCAACTGAACTCGGTCTCTCTGCCCTCGGGGAACTTATGCCCTCAGACAAGGACCCGTTTAGTCCAGACTTTTCTTCCTGGTGTTGAACAGGTGGAATATGTGTGTGTGTGTGTGTGTGTGTGTGTGTGTGTGAGTGTGGTGTGTGTGTGTGTGTGGTGTGTGGTGTGTGTGTGTGTGTGTGTGGTTAGTGTGGTGTTGGTGTGTGTGTGTGTGTTTGTGTGTGTGTGTGTGTGAGCGAGCGTTATGCATGCGTGTATGTGTGTCCCGTTGAATGTTCAGCTGTATTAATTTGTGACCATTTTTAATCTCTGTTTTAAATGAATGAATTATTTAATATTTAATCATTAGTGTTTAACTTTATATTAAATAATATGGCCGGTGACTGGTTTTAGAAAGCATAGTGTTCGTCACTGACTGATTCACCCTCCAGCACAGCTTACAGAAATATCTGGGCATGATGCTGTACATGAAGTCTGAATTGTAAGACGTGCAGTAACCCATCAACAGTAAACCATTCAGCTTCATTTGGGATAAAAATCTTTGGTACCTGAATCCAAGCAGCACACTCTTCAGCTTCTCGACTGAAGTTCTACGGCGGACTGAAAAGAGCACCTCTCCTCGTTTTCTCTTCCGAGAAAGGAGGTGGTTACCTTCGGCAGAAGCAGCAGCAGATAAGAGACGAGCTCTGGACCAGCATCTCAGCCCTTCTGTGCTGTCAGAAGCCGGAGACGAACAGGCAGCCATTTTAACCAGGGGAGCAGGAAAGGAAGCGGAGGGTAGATCGCTGATCATTTTGGGTTTCGCCCGTCTCTCAGAAACGCAGGAGAGGACAGAAGATCTGCAGCTGCGGGACTCAGAGCAGCAGAACCGATGCGCGGGCCTGGCTTGTGAATAAATGAGTTGAGATCGTTAATGTGGTTCCTGCTTCAGAAAGACCAGCACAAAGGTTCAAAGCAGTTTATTATGGTTACATACGGCTTTTGCACAAAGCATGGGCGTTGCAGCGTGTTTTCTGGACTGAACTACAGAGGCACTTAATCTCTTTTAATCTTTTTTCATTTTATTTCTAGACAGCAAAAAAGATTGCACTCTTATGTTTGCACGTTTTTCTTGTTCTTGTATTGGTTTTATCGTAGACACATCCCCTACATTTTATGATACGTTCTCTTTATTTTTGAGGGTTGTATTATGACCAAAATCACAGTGCTAAATGCACAAACCCATGTGTGTCCGGTAAAAGATCAGTGTTATATGAGAGCATGTCTGTAGTAATCTTTACATGGTTTATGACAGTGGCATTTTACAGAATAAACTTCATACTTCCTCTTCCCTGACCTGGGCCTGAAATATCACACGGTCTCTGCCCAGGTTGCCGGAGACACACCTTTGCCACTGCTAAACTGAGAACATGACTCATACATTACAAGCATACACAAAAACACCACTATCAGGCTTTCAGCTGGTGTGTGTTTGTGTGTGCATGTAGGGGCGCATGCAAGTGAGTGAGTGAATGTGTGTGTGTGTGTGTGTGGGCATGTATTACTATCTTTGTGAGAACCAAATGTCCCCACAAGGATAGAAAGATGAGGAAAATTATGCAAGGTGGGGACCTTTTGCTGGTCCCCACAAGTTCAAGAGGCTGTTTTAGGGTTAGGACTTAGGGTTAGGGTTAGGGTTACAATTAGGTTAAGGTTAGGCATGTAGTGGTTGGGGTTAGGGTTAGAGGTTACGGAATGAATGTAAGTCAATGGGAAGTCCTCACAAGTATAGCAATACAGACTAGTCTGTGTGTGTGTGTGCGCGCGTGCATGTATGTGTGTGCGAGTGAATGTGTACGTATGAGTGGGTGTGCACGCATACGTGCGTGTGTGCGTGAGCATGGGTGGGTGTGAGTGTGTGCATGTGATTGGGTGTGTGTGTTTAGTTTAGTTTAGTTTACAGGCATTTAGCAGACACTCCTATCCAAAGCGACTTACATTGTATTCAGTTATACAGCTGGATATATACTGGAGCAATGCAGGTTAAGTACCTTGCTCAAGGGTACAACAGCAGTGTCCTACTGGGGAATCGAACCTGCGACCTTTAGGTTACAAGACCAACTCCTTAGCCATTATACTACACTGCCGCCGTGTGTGTGTGTGTGTGTGTGTGTGTGTGTGTGTGTGTGTGGGCATTGTGTGTGTGTGGGTACATTCATGCCTATTGTCATATCCTCTCTTGCAGAAGTGTGTTCTCAGCCTCCCGGTGAAGTGCCGGCCTCCCAGTTCGAGTGGCTCACCAAGTACCGCAAGTCCCAGAAGGGGCCGGGCTCGTCCAGACAGAGCAGCGGAAGGCACTTCTCCAAAACCAAGAAATCAGGCAAGCAGCTTTTTCTCTGCTTCTCTGTCTCTCTCTCTCTCTCTTCCCTTCTATCTCTCCCCCTATCTCCTTTCTCTTCCGCTTCCCCCTTTGTCTCTCACTCTCTTTCTGATATTTCCACCAAAGCTAGTCAGCTGCATCGAGAGACGCAAAGATAAATTCACAGCTGAATGCCTTTTTAATGAGTCATTGAGATTTCTGAGCAATGTACGATCCCTGTATGCGGGGAAACCGGAATTTCGCCTACTTCCAGGCTGCATCACCCCTACTACGACTATCTAATAACAAGAACAATGTGCTGATGCCTACACCCACTTATTTAAGGAGAGGAGATCCAATCAGCTTCTTATGGCCAGTGGCCAGGAAATTCTCTCTGTCAGGCCTGTGAGAGTGACATCATCACCCGCCAAATTCCCCAGAGGTGTGCGACAGTCCTCAGTCCTCTGGCTGTCAAAGTGATATCAGATATCAGGAGCGTGGCGGTTAGTCCTAGCTCTCTCTCGCTTTGTGCTGTCCTAGCTGCCTGCACGTGACCTGCCTGTACCCAGTACAATTAATGAATACAATGAATCTCTTAACAAAAACACTCGCACCTTCCCAACATTTGACGTCTTTTACCTGATGTCACCCGTAGTGTTTATTTTCCTCGACTTTTTAAAGAGCAAAACACATTTTGTTTAGCCTACGTTATGGGCGTTATCTGTAATTAGGGTGTTGGCTAGTGTACGCCACCTACTGACCTTTGGATGGCCTGATTTTACGTAATGTTTGATCAGATGGGTTTAAGCCAGAGACTGTAAAAAAAATTGGTTTAACCTAATTTGAGGTATGATAAGTGGGGGGAAAATTCGATCCAAAAGTTTATTTTAAGCCCGCCTTATATGGCTGTTGTATACTAGCTTGGTGCTGAAGTTAATTGACGCATTGCGCTCCTGCGGTGGATTGCTTTGGTCTGGTTGCACACGGGCGAAGAAACAGGCTGGAGTATCAGGAACAGGTCCTGGGAGAAATAGCTGAGAATGAGAGTGAGAATAAAAAGGAAATGCCTAATGTTATGAAGGAAACGGGTAAAGTAGCGCATTTTCATTTTCCGTGCTGGTTCACGTCACCTTGTGTACATGTTTCAGAGCGAAAGAGTGTTAGTTAGCAGGCTATTTCGGAAAGTTTAGCAAGCTTGCTAACGTTAGCCAAGTGCCTACTCCTAAGTAGCTAGCAAGGTAGGGAGATTAGGGCTGCTATGAACTGTGAAAATTTGGTGTTGTCGATGTAGCTATACTAGCTAGCTAGCACAGTTACTACTATTCAGCAAATGTAACTAATATTAATCTTTGTTACAACCGCAATAGCCAAAAACACGGCGATAATCGTTTTTTATTGTATTATCTAGTTCCTTTATTCACGAAGCTGGCTAGACTAGTACACTGTGTTGATCCTTATCCAGTTCACGCTGACAGGACGCGTTAGCCAACTTTATTTGCTCAGTTGTGATAATGTACTAGTACTACTAGTTAGCTGTATCGGTTTTCCGGATACTGGCTATTATCGCTACCACTTGTATGTTTAAAGAATTCAGTTTAACCAAAATATAGCTTTCTTGCTATTTTTATGCTAGTGTTGTCGGCCAGTGTGTAGCTAGAGTAACGTTACCCAATAATATACCCTCACCCAGGTGTTCTAATTCAATTGTAAACATCAAAGTAGCTGGCAGACTATGTTAGACTAGGCATTACATTGCCCCAACGATTGAGGCATCATCATTACTGACCCGTTTAAAAGATTAGCTCGATGTGTGTGGTTTAGCTTATTGGATTTGAGCTGCAAATCTGGAATACAAACTTGATTTGGTTTTCCTGTCTGCGCACAGTTTTATCAGAGCAGTGTCTGTTTGGAGTTAAACTGACAGAAATCTTGTTGTTCTTCGCAGATACCAATCTTAAACTAAGGCCTCGTACACACTGGAATTAAAACGCGTTTCAAAAACCACCAGAGCTCCTTAAAACCGTCGAATCCACTGTCAGGGGTTGCGAAAACGTTAGAATTTAAAACCCCTCGGACTAAGGATCGGAAACGTAGCGAAAACCCTTAACTGGTTTTAGCCGTGTATTATGTAGGCTACGAGGATCGGTTGCCAAAACCTACAGTACCTGTAGAACCATTTTCCTTGCAACGTAAATACATTATATAAAGTTCCGCTGGTGGTACTCCGTATTCCGCGGGGATTTAAAACATCTTAAGAGTTAATTTTACAGTTGAAGGTGTAATATTTTATTAACGTTTTCGTCTCTGCGACCTAATGCGTCGCTTCAACGTAAAACATGTAAAGCGGAAAATCGATCAATGTTTTTAATTTTGTTTTTCAGAGACTGATAGACTACGTCGCTATGTTTACCAAGGAACGAAAAGATCAAATCAATCACTTATCAGATATGATAATTAATCAAGTCAAAGATACAGACTACATGAAGCGCGTTCTAAGTTTCGAAACCACCGAATGCATTCAAGTAATGTGTACGACAGGTCAATGTAAGCTATCGAAAAACTCTCAAACGTTTCAGAAACTTAGAACTACACCAAACCTGTCAGTGTGTACTGGTCAAACATTCCCACTGCTTGTCGACAGATCACACGGGGCTCGCAGCTTAAAAGAAAACGATCTCGCCAGCGGTGTTTATCTAGCAAACTTCAGTTGTTTTTGAAAAAAAAAAACGTGTTGGCCACCTGTTGAAATGAACGTCATTTGCACCAACGATCCTGCGGCGCAGATTTAGGGCTACTGGGTTTGTGTAATGATGCCCAAGAATAGTTACTAGTTAGGACAGTTTAATGTATTTTTTTTTTTCATCAGAAAGCTGAACGCAAGCAACGAGTGTTGATAGGCCTCTTCGAACAAACCTAACTGTTGGGGTCTAACCTCATAATTTTACCAGTCAGTGTCAGGATTGAGCAACGTGCCCAAACAGCTGGATGGAAGTCAAAATTCCAGTCGGGATCCCTTCGGTTGTAATGGTTGGACTGGCTAATTGTTGTTTTACAATGGCAGTTCTCTTCAGATGCTGTTAAGTCTGCCTCAGTTGTCTGGTGTCTTCAGTCCGAAACGGACTCAAGTTGAAGGTGTCAGCCAATGGGGAAGCAGGTTTTAGTCACATGGTACTGCTGTGTGAATAACTGCATTCAAATCACCATGTGAGGGGAATCTTAAAGTGTACTGGGGTTACACCATAGATATGTCTATGGGTTATACAACACTCTGGGTATCAGTGCGTCTGGCGCCCTGTTTCGGTCCAGTGAAAATTAAGGACAAATTGTTGGGTTTGAGGTTCCATTAGCTTAATGTAGTTTACTTTAGGCTAGCTGTTAGTTACGCGTCTTCCGTGGTTGTTAGTCTGTGTTGGTGTTCTGCCGCTTTTTTTAGACGGCGGCTGGACTGAAATTGACGGCGTCAGCAAAGCAGGTTTAGGTCACGTTGGCCCGCTGTCTGAATAACTGTATTTATGTGCAATCGCCCGGGTTCGTTTTAACCCTTTCACTGCTGACACAAACCATCTGAATGCAAAGTGGAAAAAATTTAACAGTTTGCGCCATCCCACTGTTTGGGAGTGTGCTCTTTGATAGACTCACAAATAAACACACACACGTATGCTCAGACACATGCACACACTACTGGGAGCCCAGAATCTCAAGCTTTGAATATTTATATTGAATATTTAAGTCCCCCTGGAGCAGTCTCAGTTCAGATGAGCTCATATTTTAATGAATTTATTTATTTAATTTGTAACTGAACGGGTTAGGCAAATGTGATTTCAGTGCAAGTTTTGTACTTGGCAGGATTGTTTTGTTTATTTGCTGAACAAGTTACCCTACAGGGTTGGAGTCCTGATCTATGTGGTCACTTCTGGCACTACGATCTTTACTTTACTTGATCTTTACTTACTAGTGTGTTTTTCTGCACCTCTGCACCTTGAACTGATGCACTTGTTGTACATCGCTCTGGATAAGAGTACATTACATTGCAGGCATTTAGCAGACAATGTTATTCTAAGCTTTCCGTGCGGAAGCAAACCACAAGCACGCAAGTTTGTTTGCTCTGAAGTGGCCCTTCCTGTGGTCAGAGTGGTCACGTAGCTGCACTCCTGCTGGTTGTTGACCCCCTAACAAAGGCGTTCATATGTTACGGATTATTTTTTAAAGAGAAATAGTTGTGTTTCTGGGCGGCATGCAAAACAGTGTTTAGTTTCACATGCTGTGTCACACATCGCTTCTGGGAAGTGGGGTAAGAACCGCGCGGAGTGGCTAACCGCCGTCAAGCACGTCCTGCAGAGCGCTGCAGTTGCAGCTCACTGCTTTCAGTGTAGGAACATGCTGTGAAGTATTGGGTCCTTCACTGCCTTTTCTCCTCAGCAAGCAACTTTTGTAGGTGGCCAGGAAAATGCCTGTCTCCTCCCGGCAATCCAGAAGTCATTCATAATCATAGTCATAGTTATTACAGTGTGGAATGGCCCTCTCAGCCGCAGTAGCAGTTTGAGCTATTGCAGGTTTTCCTCAGGGCAGCTGAGTTTCTGGAGTGGGAGCCCCCTGCTGGTGGATTCAGCTCACTGCACCCCCTGCTTCTCCTAAGACCTGGAAAGGCTCAAACAGCTATGCATGGGGGATCGCTGTTTCCACACTGGTAGTTCCAAGTCTTGGGAGTGATGCATTGTGGGATATGCACTAGAGGAGGAGGGGAAGGCTGTTTGCGATGTGCTGAGCAGCTTTTACGGCTTGCAGCACAGAGAAGTGAACCCTGCACTGAGCATGCTCAGTGTGAACCCTGCACTAAGCGTGCTCAGTACAAACCCTGCACTCACTGAGCGTGTTCAGTATGAACCCTGCACTGAGTGTGCACAGTGTGAACCCTGCACTCACTGAGCGTGCTCAGTATGAAGCCGCACTGAGCGTGCTCAGTACGAACCCTGCACTCACTGAGCGTGCTCAGTATGAACCCCGCACTGAGCGTGTTCAGTATGAACTCCGCACTGAGCATGCTCAGTATAAACCCTGCCCTGTTTTCCTCCCCCGATGCGGGCCTGCCTTGGCATGCAGGGAGTTCCCCTTTGGAAGCTCGGAACAATGTTTTCCATTTCCTGTTTCCCTGTCGTGCGTAATACCGCTGGGACCCTCCCCTCTGGCCCAGCTGGGCCCTGCTCTGTTTTTAGCCGGTTTTATTTACCTCTGCGTGCTGCTTCGGCTCGCTCTCTCTCTCTCTCTCTCTCCCCCCCTCTCTCTCTCTCCCTCTCTCTCTCTCTCCCTCTCTCTCTCTCTCCCTCTCTCTTCCTCCCTCCCCCTCTCTCTCTCTCTCCCTCTCTCTTCCTCCCTCCCCCTCTCTCTCTCTCTCTCTCTCTCTTCCCGGAGCCTGTTTAGTACGCACACGGCGTTCCTTGTTCTTCCACGGGCGTAGTTTGTCACCGGTGCCCCCCCCCCCCCCCCCGTCTGAGCCGGCTGGAGGGGGGGTTTGGGCTGGTTTTTTTCCGTTCTGGAACGGGCCCCGTCGGGCGGCTGGGCTCGGATAATTAGGCTGTGATTAAAGACCTATTACGGGCCCTGCTACCGAAGAGATGCTCATTTAGCCAGAATGATGAGGTCCTTCTCAAGGTCTCAGAAATCTTGTGCAACTGTTTAAATGAGAATCCTGTATGTGTGTGTGTGTGTGTGTGTGTGTGTGTGTGTGTGTGATTTAGGCCTGTGTGCATCAAGTATTTACAGCTTAAGGTTAATTTCCAACAACTGTCCTCTTTACAGATGCACACAGACACCCACACACAAACTTACTCACACACTCGCACCCACACACACACTCACGGACACGCACACACACACACACACGCACACGCACACACTCACTCCAGTATAATTTTTGATAACATGATCACTTTAATATGACCTGTGACGATGTGATTTACGGTGCCGCGCTCCAGTGCCACGTTTGACCTTTCGTAACCTTGTCTTGTGACACGCTGCGCCTCTGCCAGTCGATGATGCGCGCTCCGGCGCTGCTGGAGAGCAGCAGTGTGTCCAGCTGAGGTCCGTGAGCCACAGTGGCCCGAGACCTGGCTCAGAACACCACTGACCTGGCTCAGAACACCACAGACCTGGCTCAGAACACCACAGACCTGGCTCAGAACACCACAGACCTGGCTCAGAACACCACTGACCTGGCTCAGAACACCACTGACCTGGCTCAGAAGGCCACAGACCTGGCTCAGAACACCACTGACCTGGCTCAGAACACCACAGACCTGGCTCAGAACACCACAGACCTGGCTCAGAACACCACAGAACACCACAGACCTGGCTCAGAACGCCACAGACCTGGCTCAGAACGCCACTGACCTGGCTCAGAAGGCCACAGACCTGGCTCAGAACACCACAGACCTGGCTCAGAAGGCCACAGACCTGGCTCAGAACGCTCCACACCAGAGAGAGTTCACATGTAACATCTCTGATGATGCAGGTTGCCATGCCGACCCTGAACGATGACACAGTCATCGTGAAGCGGAGAAGGAACGTCCTCAAACTATGTGCATTCCGGTCACGTAAATTTGGGCTTGCGTAAAGTCTTTGGGGGAAATTGAAAAATCAATATGGAAGTAGGTGAGCGTCAGGGTAAGGTTGCGTACGGCTTGCAGGAGTCGAGCAGGGTCTTGGAGATGCTGGAAGGTATTCCCAGTGCATGGATACTGTAATAATATTGTCCATAATAGGATATAAGGTCAGGAGTGTGGAGGACTGGTCTGTGCTTTTACTTCTGTGTTATTTGCTCCATATTATGCTGTGTGTTTGTCAATCATTATTTAAACTATGAACTTAGTTATTTTCTTCTGTGAGCAAAAATAATATATTTTTTAATTAATTGCAAAGCGAGAAAGTGTTCTTGTGAGCAGAACTGTTGGTCCTGCATTCATGCAGCGTGTAAATTACATCTGATTCAAGTTCTTCGGGGTGTTGGCCCGTTGCCGTGGGTTACTGTGTTGTGTTGTTACCACACTGTATCCTGTGTAGTTTGGCCACAGCCGCAGGGTTTATTTTTTGTTTGGTTTTTTTTTAACGGAACCATCCTGTGACAAGGCGAGCCGTTATGTTGCATACCAAGGCCCCGGCAATTTGCAACATCACCCCTTTCGCAATCTGCATGATGGTGCCCCCGTCCCCCCCCCATCCCCCTCCCCGTCCCCCTCCCAGTCCAGAATGAGTGCCTGTGCTCGTGAGCGGAGTAGAGGCCTGGCGTGTTCGGGGTTTTAGTTTCACGTTCGTTCCTAGAGTTTCGCCGTTTCGCTTCTCCTCTCAGGAAGCCTTTATTTTATTATGTCAGGTTTTATTTCCCCAAAACCGGGCAGAATTTCTGCACGCTGTCAGTTTCATAAGGAGATTTCTTCATCCACACACACCCGCACGCACACACGCGTCACACACACACACGCACACACACGCGTCATACACACACACACACACACGCGCGTCATACACACACACGCGTCATACACACGCACGCACTCGGGTATGGGTGCGTGTGCGTGTGCATGTGTGCATGCGTCTCTTAGACAGTGTAGGTACTCACTCAGCGCTCTCTCTCTCTCTCTCTGTAGGGACCATGGCGGTGGGGAACGGTAAAGTGCGTGGAGCTCACGAGGTGACTGGCGACAGCAGGGGTGAGCCGCTCGCAGGGGAGAACAGCGCAGACAAGTAAGAGCGCCCTCTGCTGGCCGACCGGTGCATCCCCCTCAGCTTCCGTCAGCATGTTAGTTTTATCTCTGTTTGTGTTCAGGTAGTTTAAGCTCTGCTGGTGTTCAAGTAGTTTAATCTCTGTTTGTGTTCAGGTAATTTAATCTGTTTGTGTTCAGGTAGTTTAAGCTCTGCTGGTGTTCAGGTAGTTTAATCTGTTTGTGTTCAGGTACTTTAATCTATTTGTGTTCAGGTAGTTTAATCTGTTTGTGTTCAGGTAGTTTAATCTCTGCTGGTGTTCAGGTAGTTTAATCTGTTTGTGTTCAGGTAGTTTAATCTCTGCTGGTGTTCCGGTAGTTTAATCTGTTTGTGTTCAGGTAGTTTAATCTGTTTGGGTTCAGGTAGTTTAACCTCTGGTGTTCAGCATTTGGTGCTCAGTGTTCAGCGCTCCGTGCTCAGTGCTGCCCCCCCCGCGCTCTCTCCTCAGTGGCGGTAAGGTGAAGGCTGAGGTGCGGGACGACCTGGTGCGTTCCTCACAGCACACCGTGTCCAACAAGGCGCAGATCCTGAGCATGCCGCAGTTCGGCCTGAGAGACAACCTGGTGCGCTGCGAACTGCTGAAGAACGAGGCGCTCTACACCTCCATCAGAAACTTCAGGTGAGTGTAACCTCTACACCTCCATCAGAACCTTCAGGTGAGTGTAACCTCTACACCTCCATCAGAAACTTCAGGTGAGTGTAACCTCTACACCTCCATCAGAACCTTCAGGTGAGTGTAACCTCTACACCTCCATCAGAACCTTCAGGTGAGTGTAACCTCTACACCTCCATCAGAACCTTCAGGTGAGTGTAACCTCTACACCTCCATCAGAACCTTCAGGTGAGTGTAACCTCTACACCTCCATCACAACCTTCAGGTGAGTTTAACCTCTACACCTCCATCAGAACCTTCAGGTGAGTGTAACCTCTACACCTCCATCAGAACCTTCAGGTGAGTGTAACCTCTACACCTCCATCAGAACCTTCAGGTGAGTGAGTGTAACCTCTACACCTCCATCAGAACCTTCAGGTGAGTGTAACCTCTACACCTCCATCAGAACCTTCAGGTGAGTGAGTGTAACCTCTACACCTCCATCAGAACCTTCAGGTGAGTGAGTGTAACCTCTACACCTCCATCAGAAACTTCAGGTGAGTTTAACTTCTACACCTCCATCAGAACCTTCAGGTGAGTGTAACCTCTACACCTCCATCAGAACCTTCAGGTGAGTGTAACCTCTACACCTCCATCAGAACCTTCAGGTGAGTGTAACCTCTACACCTCCATCAGAACCTTCAGGTGAGTGTAACCTCTACACCTCCATCAGAACCTTCAGGTGAGTGAGTGTAACCTCTACACCTCCATCAGAACCTTCAGGTGAGTGTAACCTCTACACCTCCATCAGAACCTTCATGGTGATTATGATGTAACCTCTACACCTCCATCAGAACCTTCAGGTGAGTGAGTGTAACCTCTACACCTCCATCAGAACCTTCAGGTGAGTGAGTGTAACCTCTACACCTCCATCAGAACCTTCAGGTGAGTGAGTGTAACCTCTACACCTCCATCAGAACCTTCAGGTGAGTGAGTGTAACCTCTACACCTCCATCAGAACCTTCAGGTGAGTGAGTGTAACCTCTACACCTCCATCAGAAACTTCAGGTGAGTGTAACCTCTACACCTCCATCAGAAACTTCAGGTGAGTGTAACCTCTACACCTCCATCAGAACCTTCAGGTGATGAGTGTAACCTCTACACCTCCATCAGAACCTTCAGGTGAGTGGGTAACCTCTACACCTCCATCAGAACCTTCAGGTGAGTGGTGAACCTCTACACCTCCATCAGAACCTTCAGGTGAGTGTAACCTCTACACCTCCATCAGAAACTTCAGGTTGAGTGTAACCTCTACACCTCCATCAGAACCTTCAGGTGAGTGTAACCTCTACACCTCCATCAGAACCTTCAGGTGAGTGTAACCTCTACACCTCCATCAGAACCTTCAGGTGAGTGTAACCTCTACACCTCCATCAGAACCTTCAGGTGAGTGTAACCTCTACACCTCCATCAGAACCTTCAGGTGAGTGAGTGTAACCTCTACACCTCCATCAGAACCTTCAGGTGAGTGTAACCTCTACACCTCCATCAGAAACTTCAGGTGAGTGTAACCTCTACACCTCCATCAGAACCTTCAGGTGAGTGTAACCTCTACACCTCCATCAGAACCTTCAGGTGAGTGTAACCTCTACACCTCCATCAGAACTTCAGGTGAGTGTAACCTCTACACCTCCATCAGAACCTTCAGGTGAGTGTAACCTCTACACCTCCATCAGAACCTTCAGGTGAGTGAGTGTAACCTCTACACCTCCATCAGAACCTTCAGGTGAGTGTAACCTCTACACCTCCATCAGAACCTTCAGGTGAGTGTAACCTCTACACCTCCATCAGAACCTTCAGGTGAGTGTAACCTCTACACCTCCATCAGAACCTTCAGGTGAGTGTAACCTCTACACCTCCATCAGAACCTTCAGGTGAGTGTAACCTCTACACCTCCATCAGAACCTTCAGGTGAGTGAGTTTAACCTCTACACCTCCATCAGAACCTTCAGGTGAATTTAACCTCCATCCGAGAGGGGAGACAATGCTGATGCTCACTGTTGCCATGTGAGACAGATGTTGATGCTGGCTGTTGCCAGGGGAGACAGATGTTGATGCTGGCTGTTGCCAGGGGAGACAGATGTTGATGCTGGCTGTTGCCAGGGGAGAAGGATGATGTGTGGTTTGTGTTTTTGAGACACTGCCGGATGTGTCCTGTCCTGTCTGTCACTATGGCACTGGCCAGGGATCTCTGTCAATGCGAATGGAAAGCCACTCAGGTCCCAATGCCAGTGGTACGTGACCCGCCAGGGACTGACAGTCCCAGGGTCTCTGGGGCGTGCCTGCTAAATACTCTCACCCCAGTCCAGCCGCGTGTGCAGCAGGTGTCTTCAGACACATCTGAAGATACCTGCTGTACATGGTGAACGGTAGAAACCGTTCACCATGTACAGCATAATCAAGGCAGCATCAGTCGCTCACCGATGAGCAGCCGGGCATTGTGCTAGCCCTCGCTATGTGTCCTGCTAGTCACGCTCTGTCGGTGCGTAGCTTGGCGCTCACTCTGGCCTCTCCTTTTGGGTGGCTTTTGCAGATTCTTCCTGGGGACCTACAACGTGAACGGCCAGCTTCCCAAAGAGAGCCTGCTTCCCTGGCTGGGGTGTGTGGCCGAACCCCCGGACATATACTGCGTGGGGTAAGCCCAAAAAAACTCAGAAAACCTCACCCGTTTGGGCGGGTACTGCTATCTTATGCGAGTAGAGGGGTGTGGCAGGCTGTGGAGGGGCGGGGCTTGGTAATAACTGTTCTGTTGGGTTGCGGGTTACAGGGAAGGGGTGGGGCTGGGTTATAACGGTTCTGTTGGGTTGCAGGTTCCAGGAACTGGACCTCAGTAAAGAGGCCTTCCTGTTCAATGAGACCCCGAAGGAGCAGGACTGGATGAAGGCAGTCAATGATGCTCTACACCCCGACGCCAAGTACGCTTTAGTAAGGACTTTTATTTCCATAACCCCGCCCACAAGTACGCTTTAGTAAGGACTTTTATTTCCATAACCCCGCCCACAAGTACGCTTTAGTAAGGACTTTTATTTCCATAACCCCACCCACAAGTACACTTTAGTAAGGACTTTTATTTCCATAACCCCGCCCACAAGTACACTTTAGTAAGGACTTTTATTTCCATAACCCCGCCCACAAGTACGCTTTAGTAAGGACTTTTATTTCCATAACCCCGCCCACAAGTACGCTTTAGTAAGGACTTTTACTTCCATAGCCCATATATATATATATATGTTTTCTTATAATAACCTAAAAAGATGTACTGCAGGGCTTCTCACTTTCTTCATTCTAGTCATGTTCTTTAAACAAACTGTGTGTCTTCCAGACTCATGAAGGTGACACTGGTATTTTAGTGATTTTATAAAGTTTATAACCAGCCCCCCCCCCCCCAGTCCAAATTTAACACACTTCATTGCTTCCTAATTGCCCTTCAGCACTCTGAATGTCTTAAGAAATAGAAGCCGGTCTGCGAGTGTTCATGCATTTATTAATTTAATAAAGTTTCTGCTGTTAAGCTACAGAAACAGAAACAAAAAGTTAGTCAGCATGTCTGTTCTGTGCGTGGGAGTTTGGTGGGGGGTTGGGTGGGAACTGTTCTTAGTGGCTGAGTCTGTTCTGAAGAAGGAGGACACACTCATCCTCACATGATGAGGCAGTGCCCAGGGGTTGGGGGCTGGGGGGGTGGGGCTGTCACATCTTTCCACATCAGAGGCCTTTTTATTCTCTGTTTTAATTTTGTCTGGGCTTCAGAATGTCCGTCACCACGTTACCATGACGGCCGCTGCGCTGGATATCGCTGCAGGTATTCACGGAGTCCTGTGCGTACGTCAGCTCAGGGAACCTTCTGGAAGAAAAAGCGTCTACCCTTACCTCATAGGGACCTTTGACAATAAGACACCAAAGAGGCAGCTTTCAATATTGCAATAGCTCGACCTCGCCCCCTAGTGTTTAAACCTCATTACTGAAGTCATGTGGAGAGCCAGTCAGTGTGACTACAGGAATGGCATAATTATTTTTTTTTGGGGGGGGGGGGGTCCTCTCTGCTCTCCGGGTCAAGGGGAATGTCGGAACGTTTGATGTACTGCTCACCGCACTGAGAGCAGCTCTTTTTGGGCCGATGATTCTGATCAGAAATGACGAAAAAATACACAAAATATTGTTATTGATATTATCATTATGTTCCTTTTCAACTGTGGTTCATTATATTGGCCTCAGAATGACCGACATGTTTGTTTGCGGAGCTGTTATTAAAATAAATGGCAAATCTCACCTCTCTCTCCCTCTCTCTCTCTCCCCCCCTCTCAGGTGAAGCTGGTGCGGTTGGTGGGGATCATGATGCTGTTCTACGTGAAGCACGAGCACGCCGAGCACATCACCGACATGGACGCCGAAACCGTGGGCACGGGAATCATGGGAAGGATGGTGAGAGCGCGTCCAGACTTACCGCCATGGGCTTTAGAGTGGAGAGTTAGCGCCATCGGCTTTAGAGTGGAGAGTTAGCGCCGTGGGCTTTAGAGTGGAGAGTTAGCGCCGTGGGCTTTAGAGTGGAGAGTTAGCGTTAGCGCCATGGGCTTTAGAGTGGAGAGTTAGCGCCATGGGCTTTAGAGTGGAGAGTTAGCGCCATGGGCTTTAGAGTGGAGAGTTAGCGCCATGGGCTTTAGAGTGGAGAGTTAGCGCCATGGGCTTTAGAGTGGAGAGTTAGCTCCATGGGCTTTAGAGTGGAGAGTTAGCGTTAGCGCCATGGGCTTTAAAGTGGAGAGTTAGCGCCATGGGCTTTAGAGTGGAGAGTTAGCGCCATGGGCTTTAGAGTGGAGAGTTAGCGCCATGGGCTTTAGAGTGGAGAGTTAGCTCCATGGGCTTTAGAGTGGAGAGTTAGCGTTAGCGCCGTGGGCTTTAGAGTGGAGAGTTAGCGTTAGCGCCATGGGCTTTAAAGTGGAGAGTTAGCGCCATGGGCTTTAGAGTGGAGAGTTAGCGTTAGCGCCATGGGCTTTAGAGTGGAGAGTTAGCGTTAGCGCCGTGGGCTTTAGAGTGGAGAGTTAGCGTCATGGGCTTTACAGTGGAGAGTTAGCGCCATGGGCTTTACAGTGGAAAGTTAGCCCGTGTGACCGGACGCCCCTCTCTCTCTTTCTCTCCCTCTCTCTCTCTCTCAGGGAAATAAAGGCGCGGTCGCGGTGCGGTTCCGCTTCCACAACTCGGACGTGTGCCTGGTGAACTCCCACCTGGCGGCGCACGCGGAGGAGTACGAGCGGCGGAACCAGGACTACCGCGACATCTGCTCCCGCATGGCCTTCCGACAGCCCGACCCCAGCCTGCCGCCGCTCGCCATCATGAAGCACGAGTACGTCCCTTACCCACAATCCCCCAGGGGCATACGTCCCTTACCCACAATCCCCCAGGGCCATATGTCCTTCACCCACAATCCCCCCGGGGCTCCAGTACGTCTCTTACCCACAATCCCCCAGGGGCATGAGTGTGAACCTTACCCACAATCCCACAGGGGCAGGAGTATGTCTCTTAACCACAATCCCCCAGGGGCACGAGTGTGAACCTTACCCACAATTCCTCAGGGGAATAGTATGTTGCTTACCCACAATGCCACAGAGTTGTCGGTGTCTGCTGGAATGTGTATGTGTTTATGTCTATGTGTTTGTGTGCTGTATGACATTACATTACATTACATTATAGGCATTTAGCTGACGCTCTTATCCAGAGCGACTTACAACAGAGTAACCAAACTCAGGATCAAGTCCACTTAAGTCCATTGAACAACATGTAGATAAAAAGCCTTTACTATGATGCATACATTAAGGAGAAACAAGATAGTCTGAGCCAAAATTTTTTTTTTTTTTTTTTTTTTTTTTTTTTTTTTTTTTTAATAGTTATGGGAGGGGGTTTAGGGAAGAGGAGAGAGGTACACAGAGAAGAGGTGCGTCTTGAGTTTCCGTTTGAAGGTGCTCAGACACTCTGCTGTTCTGACCTCCACTGGAAGATCGTTCCACCATCGTGGGGCCAGAACTGCAAAGAGTCGAGACCTTGTTGCTGCTCGTGTAGGGGGAGGAATCAGCCGCCCTGTAGTAGCCGATCGGAGCGATCTGGCCGGCTTGTAGGGTCTGATCATCTTCTGCAGATAACCAGGAGCTGACCCCTTGACTGCTTGGAAAGCAAGCACCAGTGTCTTAAACCGGATGCGAGCTTGCACTGGTAGCCAGTGGAGGGAGATGAGGAGGGGAGTGACGTGGGAGTCACGAGGGAGGTTGTAAACCAGACGTGCTGCTGCATTCTGGATGAGCTGAAGGGGTCTGGTGGCTGATGCTGGGAGGCCAGCCAGGAGGGAGTTGCAGTAGTCCAGACGTGACAGTATCATGGCCTGGACCAGGAGCTGTGTGGAATAATTGGTGAGGAGTGGTCTTATTCTGCGGATATTGTACAGGATGAACCTGCACGACCGGGTGGTTGCCGCGATATTCTCAGAGAGTGACAGCCTGTTGTCGAGCACAACTCCAAGATTTCGGGCACTCTGTGAAGGGTGTAGGGGAGTGTCTCCTAAAGAAATGGGCAGATGAGAAGTGGGAGAGTTTGAGTTTGTGTGTGTGTGAGTGTGTATGTGTGCTGTATGTGTTTGTGTCTGTGTGCTGTTTGGGTTTTGCTGTTTTGTTGGATTCTCACTGTTTGTAATTTTCACTTGCTTTCTTTCTGTACAATCAGGTAATGAATTGGTTGTGTAACATCATTGTGTTTGTGTTGTATCTGTGTGTGTTTTCAGTGTGGTTTTATGGGTTGGAGATCTGAACTACAGGCTCTATGATATCGGGGCTGAACTTGTGAAAAATCTCATCGCTGAGAAAGATTTCCAGTCTCTGCAGGAACACGACCAGGTGAGCCCTGTCACACCTCAGCGCAGCTGGGTTTTTATAGATTTTTTAATTTCCTTCCTCTATACTTAAACAACAGTAACAATGGTTTACAAAATTTTACAATGACCCCCCTTCCCCCCCCGTCGCTCTGTCCCGCCCAGCTGAGGAAGCAGATGAAGGAGGGGGCCGTGTTTTCAGGATTCGTGGAAGGAGACATTTCCTTCCAGCCGACCTACAAATATGACACGGGCACCGACCAGTGGGACACCAGGTAACCCTCCAGGAAAAAAGGGAACGGGCCCAATTCAACAAGGGCCTGCTTCAGGTAGCAGGACACACAGCCTGACAGCTTTTCCTCTGATTGGCTCAGCAATGCAGCTCTAGCTCTGAGACATACTGAAGTCCTGGAGCTTTCTACCTAACCCTGCTATTGCCAGAGTGCCTCACCCTGCAGGCTAAATGGCTGAGAGGGTTTCTGTTTTTATTCAGAACTTCTGTTTATCAGAAGAGGATAAACGCCTGTCAGGCAGACGCTAAGCTCAGACTCTACAGCACGTGGTTGGAATGCTTGGGAAGAGTCGTTATGATCAGATTCATCCTGACAGACTCACTTTGTGAACTCATTACTCAACAACAATAACTGCACTTCACATGCTGAGCATCAGATGACAATGAATATAAAGATTGTGATTATTATGATTTCTGTGACTTGAATATTAGGCTTCTATGCTTATTAAGTAGCAGATTATTAATGATACACAACATCTGTGGTGCTGCTAGGAATATGGCTAGAATTGGAAAGTAGAGAGTGGAACAGGTGATTGATGTTTTGTGGCACTCGGCATTCATTGGCTGAGTCAGTCTAAAGCTGGCCAATAAGATCTTTGGACTGCATTTCCCATGATAATTTTTTTGCTGCTCTAAATACAGGAAGTGGTGGAAATTGTTTGTCCCTATGAAACCAATCCTGAACTCTGGAACCACACTCAGTTTTTTTTTTTTTTTTTTTTTTTGTTTGGCGTATCAGAGAAGCATACATGTAAGCATGATTTAGCAAAAATGTTAATCTTGTGAAAAGAAGGCGAGCGTTGTTTGACAAAGCTGCAGGAAAATAGCTGCATATTTGCAATTGGGTTGTATATTATCTTGTGAGTGACGCATTCAAAATGAGACGTGTATTTTTAAAAAGTATGAGGTGTGTTTTTTGAGGACATATTCTCATACCTCACAATGGTCATCTTTACCTATCTTTTTTTCCTTTTTGTATTTCCTTCTGTAATAATAATGTTATAAGAACAGGTCTGGTTGTAAGAACAGAGTATAAGATATAGGAATATGCTATAAGAGTAGAATGGGGTAGCTGTGTTTCTGTATTTAGCTGTGCTTGCTATTCTTTGATTTGTTCAGCGAAGTTCACACTTGATTCTGAATAGGCTGTCTGAGTAAGAGCGCCCACTCAGTGCGTGTAAACTAATGAGGTCCAGAAGGCTGAACAGCGGTTTTGAGCTGGACTTCCCCTTTATAATGAGCCCTGACGGTAATGCGCGTGCCGTTCCCATGGCTACAGCGAGAAGTGCAGAGTCCCGGCCTGGTGTGACCGGATCCTGTGGAAGGGGAAACACGTCCAGCAGCTGCACTACCAGAGTCACATGACCCTGAAGACCAGCGACCACAAGCCCGTGAGCTCCCTGCTGGAGGTCGGGGTAAGAGAGGGTCCCCGCCGACGCTGAGGGTGGTTTTTGGAGTAGACGGGTTGAAGGTTCTGGGAGTAGACGGGTTGAAGGTTCTGGGAGTAGACGGGTTGAAGGTTCTGGGAGTAGACGGGTTGAAGGTTCTGGGAGTAGACGGGTTGAAGGTTCTGGGCTGTCCGACGGAAGGCCGGCTCTCACGGCTGCTGTGAGTAGCTTCCTGCTCAGCCGTGAGCGGGATCGGCGTTGTGCTCACTCAGGAGTCACCTGAGCTCACGCTGCCTGAGGAGTGTGTTTTAGCCCTGAGAGGAGTCGCCAAAGCTGCGCAGACAGTCACTGTTGTTCCTGTCCGGCTTACACAGCGGGAGAGACCGGAAACCGCCATCCTGCTCTTCCTCTGCAGTTCGCTCAGCGTCTTCACTGACCCTGAATTTTACAGGGACCTATGACCCTTGACCCCTGATCTGTGAGCTTTTCTCCTAGTTAGCCTTCTCTATTTTCAGTTTTTACTCTCCTCTCTTCCAGATTAAGGTGGTGAATGAAGAAGCTTACAAGAAGACGTTTGAAGAGATTGTTCGAAACCTTGACAAGATGGAGAACGAGTGCATTCCGTCCGTTTCGCTGTCCTGTCGAGAGGTGAGGATCATCACGTTTCAAACTGCCGTTTGAGTTCCGCTCTTTCTCGGGCTGCTGTCCTTCATTTCTGCGACTGCTCAAGTTCAGTTCTGCTCGATGAATGTAATGGAATGTTACATAACGGAATGTAATGGGTGTGTGTGTGTGCGTGTCTGTGCGTGCGTGTGTGTGTCTGTGTGTTTCTGTCTCTCTGTCTCTCTCTCTCTCTCTCCCCGTAGTTCTGTTTCAAAGATGTGAAGTTCATGCAGCACCAGGCCGTCACCCTGACGATTCACAATGACGGACAGGTGCCGTGCCAATTTGAGTTCATCCAGAAGCTGGACGAGCCCGCCTACTGCAAGCCCTGGCTGACGGCCAACCCTCCCAAGGGCTTCCTGGCGCAAGGTGAGGGCCGCCCATAGACACGCCCACAAACCTGCCCATAGACACACCCCTGACCTGCCCGTAGACACGCCCACAGACCTGCCCATAGACACGCCCACAAACCTGCCCATAGACACGCCCACAAACCTGCCCACAGACTCACCCCTGACCTGCCCATAGACACGCCCACAAACTTGCCCATAGACACGCCCACAAACCTGCCCGTAGATACGCCCCAGACCTGCCCATAGACACACCCACAAACTTGCCCATAGACACACCCCTGACCTGCCCAGAGACACGCCCACAGACTCACCCGTGGACACCCCCCCCCCCCTCCAAATACACACCCACTACCCCCCCCACATACACACCTACAGACACACCCACTGACCCCCCCCCATACTGGCCCGCTGATGGGTGTTTGTGTGCGTGTGCCCCCGTCCAGGCGCCTCCCTGAACATCGAGCTGGAGGTGTTTGTGAATCGCTCGACGGCCCCGGAGCTGAACTCCGGCCGCGAGCAGATGGAGGACATCCTGGTGCTGCACCTGGAGATGGGCAAGGACTACTTCATCTCCGTCAGCGGGGCCTACCTGCCCAGCTGCTTTGGCTCGCCCCTGCGCGCCCTCTGCCTGCTCCGGGACCCCATCCAGGACCTCCCCCTCGAATCGCTCCGCCGCCTGGTGAGCTCACCTCCTCTCAGCCAATCAGCTGTCAGGGCTCCTCACCAAGCCCAAACGCTGTCCCACATCTCCCACATCCCAACAACCAGTCCGCTTTTCTGTAAGCCAGTATGGTGTGAGGAATTCCCATAACCCACTAGCCAATCAGATGCCAGGCTTATCCCTCTTGTTTCCATTCCCTTTTACACACTTGGTCTGATTGGCTGGTCCTGCTCACACATCGCCTGTCCAAGCCAATCAGGAGAGACTGACGGGTACTGGAGTCCTTCTTAAGATGACCGACAGGCTGCCAGTAGGGTGGAGGGTGAGGAACTGAAAAGTAAAGAGCTGGTCCTTCTCCTATGTGCTCATTTTTGGTCTGGATATTTGGAAACGTGTAAACGTAGCTTCATCATGCAGTGTTAATGCTGTTGCTTACCATAGACCGCCCTACATGGACATTGGACATGACGAGGTGTTTGATCTCATTTTCTTTGCCCAATCAGTGAAGTGCAGCTAGTGCCAGTAAAACAGAATTCCAGTGAGGCTTTTTTTTTTTTTTTTTTTTTTGCTGAACTGGTATTTCCAGAGTTTGGCTGTAAGGATTATTTACCGTTGGAAGAGGAGATGAAGTGCTTGACTGTGGTAAACAGGAGGAACTGGAGTAAAAGGGCCTTTTCTCCTCCGAGCTGCAGGCACATTTTTGAGCTGCTAATCTGATGATGAATTAGAGCAGCGGAAAAAAACTCAGATTTAATGAACCTGAAAGCTGAAAACAGGCCAGGAATTGTTTTTTTATTTATTTATTTTTTT
>NC_057933.1:2055000-2145000 GCF_018555375.3 Anguilla rostrata | reverse complement strand
GTTTTTAACTGTTTTTTGTGTTGTTCTTCCTCTGCTATTCTCACTATAATTAGGGTCCATCAGAAAAACGGGCACGGGCTGACTTGTCTCCCCCTGTTCTTGGTTCCTCCCCCAGGTCATCTCCCAGCTACCTCAGTGCCATAGAAACGTTTTTGGCTATCTGACGGCGTTCCTGCGCGAGCTTCTGAGGAACTCCGCGCTGAATAACCTGGACGCCAACATCCTAGGTAAGGAGGGACAGGTGAAAAGAGGAGGAGCCTGGCGTTTGGGAGGAAAAGGGGGGAGGAGTCACTTAGAGTCGAGTGCATCGGTTCTTCTTTCACTTCTCTCTCTGGAGTCTGTTCCGAGACGCTGAGCATGCTGGGGAAAAAAAGGTTGGTCAGAGCTGGCTGATGACGCCTGTGTTTAACGGCTTTATGGGGCAGGTGTGCTGTACCTCGCCACACTGTGCTGTACCTCGCCACACTGTGCTGTACCTCGCCACACTGTGCTGTACCTCGCCACACTGTGCTGTACCTCGCCACACTGCTCTGTACCTCGCCAATGCAAAGCGCGACCGCACCTGCTGCTGTCTACTCGCACACATCTGCTCTGTCACCTTCAACCAACCGTGTGCTGTCCTGCTCCCACACATGTTGTACTTGTGCGACGGAACCGTTGGTGTTGCTGTACCTCGCCACACTCTCTACTGTACTGCCCATCGCTGCTGTACCTAGCACATCACTGTGCTGTTAACTGTTTTGGTTGTTCTGTCCTCTGCACCACTATGTAGGTACCTGCACACACTGCTCCTCGTCCTCCCCACATTGCCTGTACCTCGCCATACGTTGTGGCTATCTGCGCTCCTGCGCTGAGCTTCGCCACCTGTGAGAAACCTCGCCAAACACCTGCTACAGTACCTGCGGAGACACTGAGTCAGTACTCGTCTCTCACTGCTTCGGGAGTCGGCCAACTGTGCTGTAACTGCAAGGGGCTGTACGCTGGACCAGCAGTGTGCTGTACCTCGCCACACTGTGCTGTACCTCGCCACACTGCTCTGGCTCAGCCGTGATGTCACTTCCGCACAGCGGCCTGTTAAAAGGCCCACTCGGTAATCTCGGGCTGCTAATAAAATGCTAATGGCTTGCAGCGAGCGAAAAGAGGAAGATAATGGTGCTATAGTGTAGAATTATGAATTGTTCTCCCAATAAAAACAACGATAAAGATCCCCGTGAAAGGAAAAATAAGTGTTTAAAATAAGTTTCGGACTGACACTTCTTCCTTGTTCATCTGTCTTATGCATTTCATTCTTCTTCTTTGTTTTTGACATCTGCATGTTCTGTAGTCCTTGCATTGCTTATCACCATATGAAATGAACTTATAACTCACATTATAAACTACAAGTACCATGATCCTCCGAGGTACTTTGTTTTATTGTGATTTGCAACCAACATTACTCAGTGGGCCTTTAATGTGGAAGTGCATTTGAATGAAGCAGCCAAAAAACTAAGGTTCACATATTGCTGATCCATTGGGGTGTTTCGCAAGTGAGCACTGTCTCTTTATCTCACTCAGCTGACTCCCTGTTAACACAGTGAACAGTCTGTTTCCCTTTTGGGGTCTGATAAGGGGCACACTGCTGTAAACCAGCCTACAGCTTCATATTTAGTTGGACGAATCAGGGATGGTCTGCGTCACTGCCGAGTCACTGTATCGCACATGCTTAGTGGACAACCCTAACCCGACCTGGATTTTTAAGGGTTCACACGCCCATATAAGGCCCCCCCCCCCCCCTTTCCCTTCTGCACAGACTCTGGCTCCAATTTGCACAATACGGTGGGACGAAAACTGCACTTCCGCGGCTTCAGAACACATTTCAGCACCCCCATGGAGAGTCAATGGGTGAAGTCAGTCACTTGGTCCATATTTTTCCTGCAGTCTGTGGTGTAAATCCTGCAGGAAAAAAAAATACTCACTGTGGACAAAGTGCAGGTGACTGCGGAATTCACAATAACAGAAACCGCTCTACAAATATTGACCTTGGATTATACTGTAACCACAGAATTATGGTATATTCATAAACTTTTGCAGAAACTCCACCCCCCGCTGCTAATTAATTTTTTATGTGGATTTTATTCATGTGTATTTACTCTGCGGTCTCATAAAATCTATCTTCGGGAGTTCACGTCCACCGCTATCTTCGCCTGATCGCTCGATGTACAAGGGGGCAGTGAAGGCTCGTGGGTTTTTACGAGGAACGTGTGCCGGTGTCTTTAAGTCTCTTTAGCGCTAAGCAGGGAAGAGACTGCTGGCGGAGAATATTAGCATGGCCTCATTCGCTGAGCTGTGAAAACCACGCTGACGATGCTAACTCCCCAGAACACTTTATTCCCCGGGGGGGGTTCGCGTTTTAATAATGAAAAGCTGCCGCTAACAGGACGGCGGCGGGTGGGGCAGCTAATGAGCCGTTAGCAGACGGGACTTCATTCAGGCGCCAGAGGAGTTCAGTGCCCCCCCACCCCCCCACCCCCCACTCTACTGACCTTTGACCCCCCGCGGCAGGCGAAGGTCTCTGTAATTCTGCATGAGCCCAAAAGCAAAATGGAGGAGGTTGCTGGCCTCGACATGGAAGTCCCGCCGAGCTCCTGTCTGCTTCCTGCGTCCAGCGACATACGGCACCTCGGAACCTGACTGACAGACATCAGATGGGTGGTCGCTGGGTCAGCGTGGGCGGTGCTTAAAATTTGATAGACAAATGACGGTGTTTTAATTAAAAGGTGGCCGTAGCGCATTACATTTTCCACCTGCCGGTTTCTCCTTTTAGGGTAATTACACACGAGATCACCCTAGATTTTTTACTTTTTTTTAAGCTGTAAAAGTGTTTGTATGCCTACTTTGCCATGAAACATTTTAATCCATGCCCATATATTAACATTTCTGAAATAATGTCATTTTATCAGAAAAAAACTGGTAGAAAATGTATGGGTGCTGCCCTCGAACTCTTATCCACTCTGGCCCCGCCCCAGTTGTGACAACGAGGGTACCACTTTGGTGGTACTAGTACATCATGTAGATGTCAATCAAGACATCAACGAGGAAAATTGTTGCCACCCACAAATTTGTCTGTGTACTTTTTAATATGATCGAACACTGCCTGGCACCCGATTGGCTTGATTGGTTTCAGGCCAAGGAACATGGTGACCTGATCATAAACTTTCTCATATTCAACCTAAATAGTCCACTATAATATGTTTCTGAAAACATTTGAGGTGAGAAATAGGCCATGTAATGGCTGAATCTTGATTCGTATTTGATCCGTAGCACCCAGTTTGACAGTGTGATCCAGGATTCATGAGCCTGGCCGAGCTCCACTGTACTCCGCTGAATTTGCTACATGAAAATTCATTTGCATATAGAACACTTTATGCAAATGAGATGGACACACCTACTCCACCCACCCGAGGAGCATTTTTTCAAAAATGTTTAGTAGGTGGAGCCAGGGTGAAACAGTGAGGGCAGTTACTCCCAATGCTGAATGTAACAGCAGAAGGCAGTTGGGTATATATATATATGTCTTATTTATAATAACCTTGTTTAAATTGTCCCCTGTTCCCATAGCAACCATCTTTGCTGGCTTGCTGCTGAGGTCACCGACGAAGCAGGACCTGGCGGAGAAGAGGAAAGCCCAAGAGTTTCTGCATCATTTCCTTACACAGGACCTTTAATGAGCAACACGGCCAAGCATCAGAGTTCAGCCCTTTAGCCTAATGTACAGCACCTCAGTATTTTTTTAATAAACTGTTAATATTTCATAAATGGATAGATACTTCTTTGTATAGTCAAAAAAAATGTTTTTTTTTTTTTTTTTTCAAACAAAGATATTAGTCTGATTTCAGACCTGTGCATTATATGCAATGGGCTTTTAAAGTAAGCTGTTTTATTTAAAATAAAATAAAAACAGCTGCACTAAACTGACAGTTTTTGAAAAATGTTTTTATTTAGCAGTTATTTAAAGATTCATCATGTTTGTAATGTTCATCTGTGGTTTCTAAAGTAATACAAATGTCTGTTCTTTTTATATATAAAAGCAATGTTTCAAAAAGCATATTTGTTGTGTTTCTTGCTAATTGGGTTTGCCTGCACAGTTTGACTCATTGTTCTTTCATCTTTTTGTTCTGTCGTTTTTGGTTATGAAAGAAGCTGAAGGATATTTTAATACTATTTATTATTTTATGTAATACATTATAACTGTTAGTATAAAACATGTAATGGTTTGAATATAAGGTTTTAGACCACACGTACAATAGAAAATTGCCACAGACAAGCCATATTTTTCCACATTTTTGTAAAAGTGCACGTCACTGTCAAGCCTGTTGTGTACTTGGTTTGATGGGATTCGTCCATGAGCCAAACAGAACTGTTTCCGCATTCTTAACTTCACTTCTGTCTCATCTTTGGATACAACCTGAGGGAATCTGGAGGAGTAATTAGTGTCAGGTTTTATCTGCCTTCTCTAAAGCCCACAGGCAGTCAAACTGAATGGATATAAATGGACAACTTGTGTTTACGAGAAATCAGTGAAAATCTGGTGGATATGTAGAGAATGTGTTGCACCTTAAATAAACATTAAAATATTGGGGGAATCTGCTATGAAATAGTCTGTGGTTCTACACTGGCTGGTTGATAGTTAGTCCTGGTCAGAGATTTAATCAACAAGCTACTGGACTTTTATCAATTTTTAGGGTTCGCAATTTACAGACTCCACAAAGAAAACACAGCCTCGTTTGAGTTTCAGTCTGCTTGAGGTAGAATTTAAGTATTTGCCAGCATGGATGTCACTTTTTAAAAGTTAAATCTGACACCAATGTAACAGCCTAAACATATCTCCAACTGTTAGTTGAATTAATCTGTAAAAAAATATATATAATTTCTCTACATCTGATTTCTCTACATCATAGCTCGCTCAGTTATTGTTTAAATGTATACCTACATATTCAATAAATAAATAAATATAACATGAAACACATGGATGTTTGTAAATATTTACTGAGTATCCAATTTGGTAAATTCCAGACTGGTTATCACCGTTTCCCAAGATGCCCCGGGAAGAGGAAGCCCAATGTGACGTTGTTTTAATCATGGTACCGCTGGGGAGGGGAAGGGAAGAAAGTGCTAGCAATCCGAATTTCAGATCTATTCGGCTTCTTCACTGCACCGGTAAAAATTTCCACCTTTTATGTTGAAAAAAAACTGTGATTTGGGACATACACTGGCTTTCATATTTACTGTGATAGCATTTTCCTATTATGTTCGGAGTCTAATGCTGTCTGTAGTCAGTCAAAGATGCCGCTGCTTATTGGTAGCTAGCTAACGTTAGCTACAGCTAACTTATTAGCTTATTGATAGCTATCGTTAGCTGCGCTAGTTGCCTTGAGTTTTTATATTAGCAGTTTGTAGCTAGTTAGCCACTGGCATAGTTAGTTGAGTGGCCAGAATTGGCCACAGGAGTGAGTTGGCCAACAATTAGTTTCCATTAATTTAAGTTTGCCTTTAGTCTGGTGTTTTATTTGGCACTACCTGGCTAGTCTGGCTACAATGCCAGTTGGACGTTCGTGAAATAAGGTTATTGGTGCAAGCTAGCTGGTGCAAGTTGGCTATGTCACCAGGTGAAATATTTGAATGAGCTGTAGTCTAACGGTCGCTTTAGTTGTCAGGTCCAAGGTGTATCGGTAGACTAGTTTACAGGCGGTGTGTCCGCTTGTGAAGTTCTCTTGATATTAGCTTAGGCTGAGTATAAGTGCTAGCTAGCTTTCATTAATTAACGAAATTACCAATGGCTTTTTTATTTGTTAGACGCTATGCTACGTGTGTTAATTTGACTAGTGATGGGAATGGACCTTCTTGATTAAGCTGTCTGGATCGGTATCGGAAACATAGCTAGCTAGCTGCCGTCCGTACGTTACGAGATGTAGGAGTGTCGTCGGCTATTCTAGTTCATTCACCAAGCTACTGTAGCTAGCCGCTAGCCAGTTACCTGCTAGCCAACGTTAAGCCGTCACAGTTATCCTGATTCAGAGAACAGTCTCGCTTTTTTTGCCGGAATTTAGAAAGTTCCAGAACTGCGCGTTGATCTGTCAAGATAACTGTGCAGCAAACTATTTCAAATTTCCCCGACTATTTACTCCGCGACTCGGGTAAAAAAAAAAAAAATTAATAGCCTGACATTGTAGTGGTTAGAGCTAGTTAGCGGCAAAGTCTCAACGCTTGTTAACATTTGTTAACATTGGCTAACACGTTAGTTTTTTAGGTTAGCTAGCTAGTCTTTCAGTTGCCAGTTTTATTTGTAACATGTTTTTGTTGCCTATTTAACTTCCAATATTGTAAGCGCTGACTAGATCATGTTGAGTTACGTTAGTATAATGGGTAAAAAGGAGCGGTTAAAGGCCTCTCATAGAAACCATTATCTACCAGGCAATGCATGAGCTACGAAACGCTTTCATATCTTGTTTTTTTAACAACATATGTATGTGCATTGAAATATCGTTTGTTTTTAGTTATTGTTTGATTTTTTTGAGAAAACTACGTTAACTGTCGGTGACAGCTTGGCGAGCGAGCTAGCTGGCTTCACCCAAGACGACGAAATGTCATGAAAATTATTTGTGAATGTTAGTAGGTATAACATTAGGTTGTTAATATATCATTAGCTGGTATCTACTAAAACATTGTCGTGCATCACAGGACCTAGCTCCCTGTAGTCTGTACATTAAAAAACTTTGACGAGGTTATGTAATTCCATTGCATGTGATAAGCAACGCACCGTAAACAAAAGTAGCCCATCAAAAAAGTTGACAGGCAGTTTAGAGTCCGCTACGCTTTTTTAGGGGTGGGGGGGTAAACTAATATTCTAATGTCTAGCCTATGCGTGTAAGTAAATGTGGGTATTTTAAAGTGACTGGTCACTCCTGGTGCTTTCGGTACAGCGTAGCCTCCAGTGTACATTGGCTGGCTCGCATTCCGTCGCCCGACTCGGCTACCTTTCTGTACCCGCGCCAAAGAGTTGGGTTTCAGTCCGCTATCGGTGCCTGAACAGGCGGCGCTGTATGACAGCAACGACGGTCCGTTTGAATTCATCCCGAAGCACATTAAATGCGTCGGAGAACGTGTAATTTGATAAATATTCATAGGTTGGTCCGGAGCGTGTTCTCTTGAAGCATGTATGTGGCGCATCAAGCTGATTACCTGGCAAATCAGCAGGCTACAGCATGCACCTCCCTAGGACATGGAGTTCGAGACCAGGCGTTCATCGTTTGCCCCGCCGGGCCTGTCCCTCACGTGCAGATGATGATCAGGCTGCTTTAATGAAGAGCCCTGTTCTTTAGTGTCTCCTGCTGCCCCGTGTCTCCCTGGTTGTTGCCGTTTTTGGATTTGCGCTGATTTCTCGTTGTTTTGAGTGAATGCCTCTAGATGCACACTGAGCTTTGTGCTGCATTGTGTTCCAACTGACTCTCAGGTGTGTGTGTTCCAACTGATTCTCCAGGTGAGTGTGTGTTGTGACTGACTCTCAGGTGAGTGTGTGTTCTGACTGCGTGTGTATGAGTGTGTGCGTGTGCGTGCGTGCGTGTATGAGTGTGTGCACGTGTGTATGAGTGTGCGTGTGTGCGTGCCTGTGCGCGTGCGTGTGTATGAGTGTGTGCACGTATGTATGAGTGTGCGTGTGTGCGTGCCTGTGCGCGTGCGTGTGTATGAGTGTGTGCACATGTGTATGAGTGTGCGTGTGTGTGCGCCTGTGTGCGTGTTTGTGCGCGTGTATCCTCACCCCGCTGGGCGCTCTTTCCGCACAGGAAGCTGCAGCTGCTCGGCTGTGCCGCGGCTGTGAGCGGGGCTGCGGGATCATGGGCGAGAATGGCCCCCACAGGGAGGCCATGTACTTCGAGGTGGAGGTGGACGCCCTGACGCAGCACGACGACGACGACGACAAGATGGCCGACTTCGACAAGGAGGACGACGACGGCGACCTGCTGCCCTCCACGTCCACCTCCGCGTCGGGCCGCGTGTACGACCGCACCACCGTGCTCATCGAGCAGGACCCCGTCGGCCTGGACGAGGATGAGGAGGACGACGAAGAGGAGGAGGGCGGGCACTGCGGGCACGGGGGCGGCGGTATGAGCTTCCTGGCGGAGGGCTCGGAGGGAGGCCTGACCTTCATGGTGGACCCTGACGGCATGTCACAGGGTTATGTGCATCACACCATCTCGCCCGACCAGATTCAGTTCATCATCAATCCCGGCTCCACCCCTATGCCACGGAACATAGAGGGCGCCACCCTCACCCTGCACTCGGAGTGCCCGGAGACCAAGCAGAGAGAGGTAGGCCCTGCCCCTTTTTACTCCGACCCCTCCCCTTTGGCTGGGTCGATTCTTGAGCTCTGTGAATGCTTTGAAAAGCAGGTTTTTTGGAATGTTTTTTTTCTCAAAATCCTAAGTCAGTGTTCTAGAACTACACTGTAATCAGTTGCAAGTGGTGATTGTGACATCAGCATTAGAATGTCCAGTTTAAAACATTCTAATCACACAGTTGAGATCTTACACCTTTAAGGGTGGAGGGTTAAGGAGGAGACTGACACTGTTCAGCCACTGGAACCCAGGTGCACTGAGTTACCTGCTGAATGGCCTGTTCTTGTGTATCTCTGCTTTCATTTGAATCATCAGTAGACCGCTCCCCAGCAGCAGGGTTAGCTGCTATAGCCTGAAAGAGCTCCTGATGTCTTGGCAGCAATGGGGTGGTTTGTTTCTGTGGTGGAGCTGCATACGTTGGCCCTACACTGTGGAGACGTGCTAAGTCTCCATTGGACCAGGAGTCCCCACCCTTTAGGGGAGACATTATTTCACATGTAGATTGTTGGTTTATTTAACTGACACCCTTATATTTTTGTATTGTACTTGTTTGAGGGTACCATGGCAGGGGCCCACCTGACATTTGACCCTGTGACCTCTCTGGAGTTCCAGGCCTGGTTTCCTTCCCCTCACCTGACTACTGTCCTACAGAGCCCCCTTCTCGCTGCAGCGTTGCCCCGGGCAACGTGCTGGCAACAGTGTTACAAAGTTACATATTCACTGAAGCGCAGGGAGCTCTGAGCAGACGGGGGCCAACCAAAGGCTCAGGTTCACTCTGATTCGCCGGGCAGTTGAGTCAATAAGGAGGCGGCTTGTTGCGAGGCGGGCGCTGTGATTGGCCGGTGATGAGTCCAGTCCCGTGGGCCATTGTGCTGGGCCTGTTTGGTGACATTGCTGGGACGGGGCGCTGCTCCATGCCATTCCTGTACAAACTGTGCTACTGGGACACGGGGGTAGGGGCGAGGGGGATTAGCGGCAAAATTTTCCGCCAAACTTTCATTCTTCGCAACACAAGCTACAGGACGTCGCTGTAATGAGTTAGCATCGCGGCGCGTTGCTTATAAGTGCTCCTGCTGTGTGACACAGACCTGAATCAGACACTTATTTGAAATGCTGGACAGCAGTAAAACTCCTGCAGGTTGCTCACAATTTTAAAAATGAGCTGGTATTTCCACCGTGTCTGTCTTCATCAGCATTCAGAACACAACCTTTCTTTCGCAGGGTTGTGCGTTTGGGCAAAGAACCGTAGTGTTTTTACATAACAGCAGCATTTTCAGTGTAAACCCAGCATCTCAGAGTCACTTTAAGCAGTGATTTTACCCGGGTCTGTTTGATGAGCGACGTGTGTACAGGGCAGTGACTGGGCGTTGAAAGGGAAGACGGAGGTTGGTGTTCAGAGTGGGGTAGAGTTGCTGTGTAGGGTTAAAGGTCATATTTGCCTGATTCTACACCGCTCCCCGCACCCCACAGGGATTCTGCTTCCACACGCTTCCCTGTGTTCCAGCAGGCTCCACACACACGTTCTGCAGGGCTGCGCGTTCGGTTTTTTATCTCTTTCTCTGTCTTCTTCTGTTCCCTTCCCAAACCGTGCTGTGCGCCCCCTCTGGCAGTCCAGAGAGTGTGTTCACGCAGCAGCGCGTAGCTGGAGAGGGGCGTGAGGGGAACGCGGCTCGCCTGAGCGGGGGCTGGTCGGCGAGGCGACGGGCTGCACTGTGGAGTGATGAGGATGGGTGCTTTTCCTCATGAGCGTCTCTTCTGAGGGAGCAGATTGTGGCACATTTCAGAACGAGCCCCTTCTGTTTTACCGGTTTTACAACGAGTGCGTGGTGACAGGACTTTGGGGGGAGGGGGGGGGGGTCGGGATGGGCGGGGCTGAGTATAGTCATGTGCTCGAGGCGTAATGGCCGTCCGGTCACACGCTTCAATACTGAATGACCATGTGATAGGGGATCCTTCTGTTCATTACATTTCTGTTCTCTGTGTCAATAGTCGCATCACATTATGGTCGAACGCTACACCTGTGTGCTTCCAGTAAGACATGTACCTGTCATTTCTCTGTCTGAGTCGGACATCCGTTCCGTGAGACTCTGTGTTCTGAATTTGAAATGCAGGTTCAGAGTCCCGAGTCGCTGTCGAAGGTGCGACCAGACGTGAGCGTGCGTGCTCCACGGGCCTGCGTAGGGCTCTGATGTCACAGCGAGGGATTCGGCGTTCAGCGTTCGGTTCTTTGGGGTGAAACCTGTGTCTTGAGCTTAACGCTGGCTGGAGCAGCGAAACTGCACTTCCTCACCTGGTCAGACTCCTGCCTTTACCGCGGGTCGGCTGGCCTGAAGCAGATTTCTCTCTCATTCAGCTGTGGTTCGTGGATTGGGACTGCGGTCTCTAAGATGCGGCAGAAGTACCAGAGAAAGTCTCCTGGTTGCAGTAGCCAGCTGTTCTGTCCTTTTGAATCGAATCTAATCGAATCTGGAAAGTGGCTGAGAAAATGATTAGTGGGGAATCAGAAAGCATGACTCATTGATGATGCTCATTCATCCGGCCGGAGCTCCTGCCCAGATGAGCTGCTGGGGTTAATATGACCTGATGTGTGCTGCTGTAGAGTGGGAGGAGAACAGCCAGAGGAATTAGTGTGCTTAAGATGGCATCAGGATGGGAAACGATGGCAGCGTGTGCAGAGCAGTGGCTGATCTGCATTCCCTTTCTCTCTCTGTAAATACTCTCATTAATGTGCGCATGTTTCTACAGTATGAGCAACAATCTTTAGGGAACAAAACAAATGCAAAAACAAAATCTGTTCCATTCCTTAGGTGGGACTAAGCAAACTGTATTAGTGTTAAATTTAGAAAAGCAGATTATCTCCCTCCTATAACTTTTATTTTTTATCCATTTCTCTCCCTTGCTTCTTTCCCTCATGCTCTCCCTTTCTCTCTCTCTCTCTCTCTCTCCCTTTCTCTCCCCCTCTCTCTCTGTCTCTTTTTCATTTTGCTTATCTATCTTGTCTGAGTCCTGCCACCCCCACCCCTCACCTCCCTCCACCCTCACTCTTCTTCTCTTCTCGCTCTCACTCCGCTCTGTTCCTCTTCAGTTATCGGTCTCTCTCTCGACTCTTGCACTCCACTCGCCTGCACGTCTCTCTCTCTCTCTCTCTCTCTCTCTCTCTCTCTCTCTCTCTCTCTCTCTCTCTCTCTCTCTCTCTCTCTCATTCTGTGTGAGTGTTCGTGTGAGGAGGTGGGCGTGGGGGAGGATGGGCTGTTGTGTGTGAGTGGAGAGGGAGGGAGGGGTGTGTGGTGTGTGTGTGTGTGTGGAGTGGAGGGATGGGTGTTTGTGTGTGGTGGGAGTAGGGGGAGGTGGGTGGAGTGTTTGTGTGTGGGGTGGAGGAGGATGGGGGGAGGGAGGAGGGGTTGTTGGTGTGTGTGCGGTATGGAGGGGGCTGTTTGTGTGTGTGAGGGAGGAGGGAGGGATGGGGTGTTTGTGTGTGAGGTGAGGGAGGGAGGGATGGGTGTTGTGTGTAGTGTGGGGAGGTGGGGTGTGTGATGGTGAGTGAGGGAGGGATGGGGTGTTTGTGTGTGTGAGGGAGGGATGGGGTGTTGGTGTGTGCGTGTATGTGTTGGGGGGCGTGGTGTGTGTGTGGTGGGATGGATGGGGTGTTTGTGTGTGAGTGAGGGAGGGATGGGCTGTTTGTGTGTGAGTGTGTGTGTGTTTGTGTGTGAGTGAGGGAGGGATGGGGTGTTGGTGTGTGCGTGTATGTGTTGGAGGGGGGTCTGCCCTATCATGTTATCCTGTGATTGATCCAGAGCAGGGCTGGAAAGGGGGGGGTGGGGGGTGGGGGGTGGGGGGGTTCTGGCTCTAGTCTCTTCATGCCACGCGCCCCACTGCTCCAACAGGGCACATTCCGTTTACCCGTCCCCCCTTCCCTCTCTCTCCTCCTCCCTCTCTCTCTCCCTAGTTATAAAAACAAAGCAGACAGGGCTAATTTAGGAGATGGGTTGAGTCGCTCGTGGGCCTCCGTGGTTCTGCTTGCTGGGGCTCCTCTGGGCCCCGGTGGGGGTCCGATTTCTGACCGTCCCGTGATGGACGGCTGGGGTTGAGCCGGGCGCAGGCTCCTAACGAACGGGGGGGGGGGGAATCGGAGAGAGAGAAGCGGCTAACAGTGCTAACGCTGCAGGAACAGGGGAGGAGAGAGAAGAAAGGGCGGGAGGGAGGGATGGGAGAGGAGGGATAACAGAGAGGGTGGCAGGCAGAGGGAGGAAGAGATGGACCGAGGATGAGGCAGACTGACAGAGAGGAAGGAGTGAAAGAGGAAAAGTGTGAAGGGAGAGAGGGAGGGAGATGAACAGAAAGAGGAAGAGAGAATGAGAACGTGGAAAAAAACGTCTAAATATCTGCTTCTCTGAAGGTCTGTGTACGTGACAACACGAGTGTGTGTGTGGTAGGGTTAGGTTTGGGGTGTGTTAGAGACTGTATTGTGGGTGCACTCACATGTTTGTGGAGAATAGGAGCTTGTTTGCTTGTGCTTGTCATGCTGGAGCTCCAGGCAGCTTCATCTACAGGGAGGAAAGGGGGGGGTGGAAGGAGTGGGAGTGAGAGGGAGGGGGGAAGAGTGGGGGAGTTAGAGATAGGGAAAGAGTGGGGTGAGGAAGGGAGCGAGAGGGAGGGAGGAGAGAGAGAGGGGCAGGGCGAAAGAGAGAGTACACTATTGTGGAGGCAGAGAAAGGCTCTGCTGGTTTGTGCTTTTCTCTTTGACAATAATAGTGACACACACACACACACACATACACACACATCCCTGCAGAGTATGAATGCTTTTATTTTAGTCCTCCAGCTCAACACTGCTGTGAGGAGTGGGGGGGGGAGGGGGGGAGTGGGGGGTGGACACATAATGAGCCAGCAGATCTGCCGTGCCGCCACCCCTCCCCCTCCCTCCCCCTCAGTGTTCAGAGCAGAACGCTGAGTCATGAGGTCTGGGGCATTTTCTTCCTTTTTTTTTTTTGTTCCTTCTCTTTTTCATTTTCCTGGAAATGTCTCAGCAGGCCCCACTGTTCTGCAGCCGCCCAGTCAGCACCACGTAGCACGATGTAGCACGGTGTAGTTCAATGTAGCACGATGTAGCATTTTGCAGCACGGTGTAATTCAATGTAGCACGATGTAGCATAAAATATAGCACGATGTAGGGCAATGTAGCACGGTTTAGCACAATGTACCCCTCAAGCTTCGACCTTGGGGAAGGAACTGGTCCCAGGCAAAGAGGTGTCCTCAACACGGAGAGTCTGCAAACAAACACATTTTTTTCTGTCCGTTGGGCACGTGTTCAAACCGCAGAACGGCTGTTGCAAGGCCTTCATCCCCCATCAGTTCTCCCTCATTCTGCCTGTCATTACAGCTCAAATGGACCAGGCTAACATCCACAAGCCTCAGAGATGCAGACATAGGCACAAAAATACATAATTTTAGCATCAGAAAAATGAGTATATCTCAAAAAACGGGGAAAAACACTAGTATTGTGACATTAATTTAGACTAATTTTGGCTACAAGGGCTTTCAAGGGTTATTATGGACTTCATTTGTCTCATGAAAGACTGAGTGCACATAGCTGATGATGCAAGAATGTTGAATGTCGTGCACTTTTAATGGGTCTCAAAATGCACCTCGAAGAGCCCCGGCTGCCTCAGCACCCGTCGTTCCTCAAAAATGCGCTTCGAATGTCACCGAAAAGTGACGGGGAATGGGAACTGTGTGCTCGCAGGTGAAGAGGTACCAGTGCATGTTTGAGGGCTGCACGCGCACCTACAGCACGGCGGGGAACCTGCGGACGCACCAGAAGACGCACCGCGGGGAGTACACCTTCGTGTGCAACCAGCAGGGCTGCGGGAAGGCCTTCCTCACCTCCTACAGCCTGAAGATCCACGTGCGCGTGCACACCAAGGAGAAGCCCTTCGAGTGCGACGTGCAGGGCTGCGAGAAGGCCTTCAACACACTGTACAGGTCAGACTTCCTGTCTCTCATTTCCTGTCCCCGATACCCCCCTCTACATCACGCTGTACAGGTCAGACTTCCTGTCTCTCATTTCCTGTCCCCAATACCCCCCTCTACATCACACTGTACAGGTCAGACCTCCTGTGCCTCACTTTCTGTCTGTCACTTCCTGTCCCTGATGCCCTCCTCTTTAACATGCTGTCAGGCCAGACTTCCTGTCTCTCACTTCCTGTCCCTGATGCCCTCCTCTGTAACGCACTGTCAGGTCTGACTTCCTGTCACTCACTTCCTGTCCCAGATACCCTCTCCTTTAACATGCTGTCAGGTCAGACTTCCTGTCTCTCACATCCTGTCCCCTATACCCCCCTTTTTAACACACTATTCAGGCCAGACTTCCTGTGTCTCACTTCCTGTCCCTGATGCCCTCCTCTGTAACGCACTGTCAGGGCAGACACACTGCAGCACACTGATCGCGTGGCCGTCTGTATTGATCAGTAAAGCAAACAGTGACACGCTCTGTCCTTTCAGCTGATGCAGAATTTCCCCATGAGTAAGACCAGCAGCCTCTCCTCTGTCCCTCTCTCTCTCTCTTCCTCCCTTTCACTCTCCCTCTCTTCATCTCTCATTCTCATTCTCTCTGTCACTCTGTCCCTCTCTGCCTGTCTCTTCTGCCCTCTCCCCTCAAACTGTGGGTGAGGGTCAGAGGGCGAAGGTCACGGAGGCGAATGTTTGTGTGTCAGTGAACCCAGCGGCGGGTCACGTGATCTTCAAGGTCACGGCGGGGTGGCTACCCCCCGGGGGCCCGATGTGTGCATGCCTCTTTACCAGCAGGACTGGAGCCTTCAGCTTCCGATGCTCCAGGTAGCGGTTCGGCGTGGGGGGGGGGGGGGTCTCGCAGGGAGAGGGGCGGCCTCGTTAAAGGAAGGAGAGGTAGTGCAGCGGTGTGAGCAGGAGTGTTGCGTCTCTCCAGTTTCAGCCGCAGGGACGGGCTCAGAAACGGCCTCCCTGCTTGGAGAGGGGACGATGGGGGTGTGGGAGAGAGACGAGCTCCTGGGACTGGATTTCCTCTCCGCTTTCTCATCCTCTGCTTTTCTTTTCTTTCTTTTCTTGTTTAATTGACATGCAGCTCCATTGCTTTACTTTCTTAAAAGAAAGAATAAATTTTGTGCCAAGACGAACGCTCCCCGTTTTTGCAGATTTGTCACTTTTGGCAGGTCATTTTTATTCATATTTTTCCATTTTAATTCTTTGAGCGAACCTGAGGACACATTACATTACATTACATTATAGGCATTTAGCAGACGCTCTTATCCAGAGCGACGTACAACAAGTGCATAGGTTTCATGATGTAGAGGCGCAAAAGAAACACTAGAGTGAAGTAAGGATCGTAGTGCCAGAAGTGACCACATCGATCAGGACTTCAACCCTGTAGAGTAAGCTTGTTCAGCAAGCAAGAATCCTACCAAGTACAAACTAGCACTGGAATCACACCTAATCATACAAAAACAATCCTGCCAGATACACTAACATAATCAAATTATCCTAGCTAGGTACACACCTCTGCCAGTAATTTCGTTGCCCATATTCTGTTTGTGGATCCTCCCATGTTGGTGTATTTATTTATTTAAATGAATGTATATACGCTCAGGTCTGTGGTCAGGCTCTGATTGTACGATTGGATTTTTCTTTTCTCTGAGGAAAAGGTCCGGTATGACGCCCTCTGTTTGCAGATTGCGCTGCGCACAGATAAAGATAAAGACGGGACGCTTGTGGTGCCTTTCCGTTTGCTCAGTTCCTTTAGGAGCGCTGTGTAGCACGTTAGCTCAGTTCCTTTAGCAGCGCTGTGTAGCGCGTTAGCTCAGTTCCTTTAGCAGCGCTGTGTAGCGCGTTAGCTCAGTTCCTTTAGCAGCGCTGTGTAGCGCGTTAGCTCAGTTCCTTTAGCAGCGCTGTGTAGCACGTTAGCTCAGTTCCTTTAGGAGCGCTGTGTAGCGCGTTAGCTCAGTTCCTTTAGGAGCGCTGTGTAGCGCGTTAGCTCAGTTCCTTTAGCAGCGCTGTGTAGCGCGTTAGCTCAGTTCCTTTAGCAGCGCTGTGTAGCGCGTTAGCTCAGTTCCTTTAGGAGCGCTGTGTAGCGCGTTAGCTCAGTTCCTTTAGCAGCGCTGTGTAGCGCGTTAGCTCAGTTCCTTTAGCAGCGCTGTGTAGCGCGTTAGCTCAGTTCCTTTAGCAGCGCTGTGTAGCGCGTTAGCTCAGTTCCTTTAGGAGCGCTGTGTAGCGCGTTAGCTCAGTTCCTTTAGCAGCGCTGTGTAGCGCGTTGCTCAGTTCCTTTAGCAGCGCTGTGTAGCCGTTAGCTCAGTTCCTTTAGCAGCGCTGTGTAGCCGTTAGCTCAGTTCCTTTAGGAGCGCTGTGTAGCGCGTTAGCTCAGTTCCTTTAGGAGCGCTGTGTAGCGCGTTAGCTCAGTTCCTTTAGCAGAGCTGTGTAGCGCGTTAGCTCAGTTCCTTTAGCAGCGCTGTGTTGCGCGTTAGCTCAGTTCCTTTAGGAGCGCTATGTTGCGCGTTAGCTCAGGTCCTTTAGGAGCGCTGTGTAGCGCGTTAGCTCAGTCCTTTAGGAGCGCTGTGTAGGGGCTTAGCTCAGTTCCTTTAGGAGCGCTGTGTAGCGCGTTAGCTCAGTTCCTTTAGCAGCGCTGTGTAGCGCGTTCGCTCAGTTCCTTTAGCAGCGCTGTGTAGCGCGTTAGCTCAGTTCCTTTAGGAGCGCTGTGTAGCGCGTTAGCTCAGTTCCTTTAGGAGCGCTGTGTAGCGCGTTAGCTCAGTTCCTTTAGGAGCGCTGTGTAGCGCGTTAGCTCAGTTCCTTTAGGAGCGCTGTGTAGCGCGTTAGCTCAGTTCCTTTAGCAGCGCTGTGTAGCGCGTTAGCTCAGTTCCTTTAGGAGCGCTGTGTAGCGCGTTAGCTCAGTTCCTTTAGGAGCGCTGTGTAGCGCGTTTGCTCAGTTCCTTTAGGAGCGCTGTGCCTGTGTAGCTGGTCGAGGCGTTTCAGGTTGTCCCCGGATGGCTCTGATCTGTTGGGTGGGTGTGAGCAGAGCTGAGAGTCGCCTCTGAATCGTGAGCTGGGTGAATTAACACCCCCCGCTCGCCATGGTGAAAACTCGCCTTCTTCTCCCTTTACCTCTTGTTGACACAGAAGACTGTGTGTGACTTTGTAAGCTGGGCGTGTTTGTCCCTAAACACACGGCCTGAAAGCAGAAGATCTGAGCCTTTTACACATCAGTGAACTCCCGCTGAGAGATGAAAGGATGAGGGCGAATGAAAGAATCCTCTCATCTTTTCATCTGAGTGGAACTGACTTTGCCCTGCTCGTCTTCATCATTAAAAGTTCCTCCTCGTCTGAACATGAGCAGCAGGGCATAGCGGTAAAGATACAAACATACGCGGCACATCAGGTGAGCTCTGAACCCGCCCCTCTGCAGTCTAAACCCCGCCCCTCTGCTCTCTCAACTCCGCCCCTCTGCTGTCTAAACCCGCCCCTCTGCTCTCTCAACTCTGCCCCTCTGTGGTCTGAACTCCGCCCCTCTGCTCTCTGAACTCCGCCCCTCTGCTCTCTAAACCCCGCCCCTCTGCTCTCTGAACTCCGCCCCTCTGCTCTCTAAACCCCACCCCTCTGCAGTCTAAACCCCGCCCCTCTCTGTTTCCTGCAGACTCAAAGCACACCAGAGGATCCACACGGGGAAGACGTTTAACTGTGAATCGGAAGGATGCACTAAGTACTTTACCACGCTCAGCGACCTGAGGAAGCACGTGCGCACGCACACGGGGGAGAAGCCCTTCCGGTAAGTTCCGTTAGCGCGAGAGGGCGAGCGAGGGCGAGGAAACGGGCGTGTGGGGGTTTTGTGAGCCCCGCTGTGAAGGCTGTGATTGGCAGTGACGGGCGCGGCGTTGGGAATCGCGTTAGCGGCCGTACCGCCATCATCAGATTCACTCCTGGCAGCGGCGGCTGCAGCCTTATAAAAGAGGGGTTTGATTTGATCACCGCTGTGAAGGATGTGTCACCTACAGGAAACATTATCTCCACTGACACACTACAGCATTCTGGCTTTGTGATTGGTCAGGCCTGTCCCACTCCACTGGTGCTGAAATCTGATTGGTTGTGGTGGGACGTTCTCGTGGAAGCTCTCGACTCCATCAGCTACCAGATCACTAAGTGACACGTCCAATAAGTGGATTATCACGCCAGTCAGACTGTTTCCAAAGACATTCGCCACCATGTCTCTAATTGGAACAGTTCTAAAATTAAATTGTGTAAACATTCATGGTAGGGTTTTCATGTGTTATTGTAAGGGTTGTTGTTGTTCTTACCAAAGTGTATGAGAAATGAAGAGATTCCCAGGTAAAGGGGACTGGCACACGTTGGGAGAATTTGAATGTGGAGTCGGTTGCCAGGTTGGTGACGTGTGCCTCATCTCTGCCCTGCTCTGCGTGTGTGTGTGTGTGTCTGTCTGTGTGTGTGTGTGTGTGTGTGTGTGTGTGTGTGTCTGCGTGTGTGTCTGTGTGTCTGTGTCTGTGTGTGTGTCTGTGTGTGTGCGTGTCTGTGTGTGTGTGTGTCTCTCCATGGGTGGGGTGAATGGACAGGTTGGTTCAGGTGCTGTCTGGCCAATCGAGCGCGACAAACAGTTTACACTGCTCCGTCGCCATGGCTTCAGTTCACGCCAGTCCTGACTCGGACGGCCCACTGGTCAGGCGCTCTCCCGACATACCCCCTCTTGGCACTCCGCGAAAAAGCCACGTGCCCCCCCCCGGTCACCCCTTGACCCCCTCTTTCCATGTCATAAATCATGTGACCCCGCACTGACTCGTGGATCCCAGATTAGCCTCCAGCCCTGTCAGGCTCTTTTGTCATCGCTCGCTTTGTCCAGGACGGGCGCTGAAGAGGACCAGAGCCCCAGGCCACGCCCCCTTCTGCATACCAGCGGTCCTGTGTCCCGGGTCCAGTTGCGCCACATGACTCCGTTTGGAGCCCTCAAAAAAAATAAAAAAATAATAAATATGACAGGCACTTCAGAAGGACAGCTGCTCAAGCAGTTGCCCAGAGCAGCACACTTGGGACAGCGAGCTGAAAGGAGGACTCTGATTGGCTGAAACTGCTTGGTGCTCTGGTCCCTGGCACTGTCCAATCAGAGAGTGATTAATGGAAGCTACGGCTGTGTCACGCGGTCGAGGCGCTTGGCGGACGCTGGCGGCTTTACTGGCTCCGGCCTGCTCTCTGCAGGAGGGAGTTTAAGAGCAAACGCTAAATGGCAGCATTTGCCCCGATCTGTACTTTGTCATCCAATGCTGTCTGCCTCAGCAGAAATTAGAGCAGCGATCTTAAACTCCAGCCCTGCAGGGACCCAGCCCTCCAGGACTGGAGTTAAACCTGCAGACGCTGCGGCCCTCCAGGACTGGAGTTAAACCTGCAGACACTGCGGCCCTCCAGGACTGGAGTTAAACCTGCAGACACTGCGGCCCTCCAGGACTGGAGTTAAACCTGCAGACACTGCGGCCCTCCAGGACTGGAGTTAAACCTGCAGACACTGCGGCCCTCCAGGACTGGAGTTAAACCTGCAGACACAGCGGTTCCTTCAGGACTAATTTGAAAACCCTGGTTTGGAGTAAGGTGTTGTGTGGTTGATCTGTTGCCTGACTACTGTTCTATGATACGTCTGTCTCTGTTCTTCACTGCTCTATCGTTCTTTATTCATCCGCCTCTCTCCCTCCTTTCTCTTTAGCTGCGACCATGACGGCTGTGGTAAGGCGTTTGCTGCCAGCCACCACCTGAAGACGCACGTGCGGACGCACACAGGTAGGGCCGGACCTGGCTAGCCTCTTCTGAGAGAAGCTAACCGCTAATACCGGGCGCTGTACTCGGCGTGGCAACTGGGGGCAGTATCTCAAAAACACTCGTATGTGTAATTCACTGTAACGTGCTTTGCGTCTGTGTACCCTTCTCAGCTGAGCAAACAGTTACAGGAATGGTGGTTATTTTAAGTGCTTCGCAGGGGGATGTAGGTCTGTGCTTTGCAGGGGGATATAGGTCTGTGCTGCGCAGGGGGATATAGGTCTGTGCTGCGCAGGGGGATATAGGTCTGTGCTGCACAGGGGGGTGACGGTCTGTGTCTGCCCCCCCCAGGAGAGAAGCCTTTCGTCTGTTCCAGTGATGGCTGTGAGAAGACATTCAGCTCCCAGTACAGCCTCAAGAGTCACATCAAGGGTCACGACAAGGGTGTGCCCCTCAACCACTCCTCTCTGTCCGAAGTGAGTTCTCCCACAATGCACCACTGCCCCCCTCAGCCACTCCTCTCTGTCCGAAGTGAGTTCTCCCACAATGCACCACTTCCCCCTCAGCCACCCCTCTGTCCGAAGTGAGTTCTCCCACAATGCACCACTTCCCCCCTCAGCCAATCCTCTCTGTCCGAAGTGAGTTCTCCCACAATGCACCACTGCCCCCCTCAGCCACTCCTCTCTGTCCGAAGTGAGTTCTCCCACAATGCACCACTGCCCCCCTCAGCCAATCCTCTCTGTCCGAAGTGAGTTCTCCCATAATGCATCACTGCCCCCCTCAGATGAGTGTTAATAATTTGTCTCCAGGCAAATGCTCCCCTTGAGGTTTGTTGTCTTTTTGAACTATATATATAAATATATAAGTAATATATTCAGTAATTTCTTGCACTGAGATATTAATCTTGTTTATTAATCTGATAGCTTTGCTGTATTATGTGCAGTGGACTTGCTGCCTGGTTTGTTTGTTGGGTTTAATTTCAGCATGTGATTACGGTCTCGTTACAGGATGCAAATCACTCTCTATGCCTGAGTGACCTGAGTCTCATCTCCACAGACTCAGAGCTGCGCGAGAACATTCAGAACGTGAGTCTGCAGGCCGTCTGTCCTTTTCCTGCGTGTGTCTGCTAACTGTCTCAAAGCCTGGGTCTGAATAGAGCTACTCCTGTTTAACCACCGCTTTGTGTGTGTGTGTGTGTGTGTGTGTGTGTGTGTGCGCATGTGCGTGTCTCTCTGTGTGTGTGTGTGTGCGTGCGTGCGCGTGTACGTGTGTGTGTGTGTGTGTGTGTGTGTGTGTGTGTGTGTGTGTGTGTGTGTGTGTGCGCATGTGTGCCTGTGCGTGTCTCTCTGTGCGTGCGTGTGCGTGTACGTATGCATGTGGTCTTACAGTCTCAAGGCCTGGACCTGAACAATGTTACTCCTGTGCGGATATTCGAGCTGATGTTCCAGAGCCCGGAAAACAGCGTCAGTCAAGATGAGGCTCCGCCTTCAGGTAAGCCCCGCCCCTTGGTGCTTAAAACGAGACTTAACCTTGACATAAAGACTACAAACATGATGCATCATGCTGTGGAAACGCTAGTGACGTAAGTATGGATATGTAGATCTGATTTGAATTGTGTAGATCTCACTGAATGTGAGACAAACGCGTAAAGCAGACTAGGAAGCAGCTAGAGCAGGTAAAAGCGCGAGAGGAAATGGAAACATGTCTCAGCTCTCACTGATTTTATGTTTGGTTTGGAGTAGCGCTGGGGACTGGAGCTGTGTGTGCTAAAACCATCTCCCCCTCCCCCCTCCCACAGACGGGCTGGTGGAGCCGTTCACCTTGGATAACCCCGCCCCTCCTGCCGTGTCGGACGCCAGCTCCCTCCTCTCCCTCCCCCTGCCGTTCTCCTCCTCATCCTCCCTGACCACGCCCGCCCCAGAGACCCCCGCTCAGCCTGCGCAAGGCCCCGCCCTCGGCCCCGCCCCCTTCGTCGCCACGCCCAGCTCCCACACGCCGGAAGTGCCTGCCCCGCCCCCTGCTCAGCACTACCTGGCCCTGCAACCGACCTTCCTGCCGCAGGACCCCGCCCCCGGCCCCGCCCAGGCCGCGCCCCCCGCCGTCGCCACGGCGACCACCACCGTCGCCACGGAGACGCCGCCGGCGCCCCCGCTCCCCGCGGCGGCCGCCACAGTGCACACCGTGCCTTTAACCGCCAGCGCCGGCCTGACGGCCAGCCCCACCATCACCATCGCCCCCCCCCAGGGGCTGCTGCCGCCCAGCATCGTCATGTCCGACCAGAACCTGCAGTGGATCATCAACAGCAGCACCGGCAGCACGCAGAACCCCGAGCAGCCGGTGAGTCCGACCTTCAGCTCGACCATGTGGTCTTCAGCTCGACCGCGCGGTCTTCAGCTCGACCTTCAGCTCGACCGCGCGGTCTTCAGCTCGACCTTCAGCTCGACCGCGCGGTCTTCAGCTCGACCTTCAGCTCGACCTTCAGCTCGATTGCGCGGTCTTCAGCTCAACCTTCAGCTCGACCTTCAGCTCGACCGCGTGGTCTTCAGCTCGACCGCGGGTCTTTAGCTCGACCGCGCGGTCTTCAGCTCGACCGTCAGCTCGACCGTGTGGCCCCGAGTTTCGTACGGTCAGCTGTGGCCATGATCGCAGGCCTCAGGTCTGATTCCATCATTTTCACATCCCAGCAGCAGAATTTACTTTATACTCGCTTGGCCATTTAACACATTTTCTGCTTCAGATTAACTTATGAAACAAAGTACACAAGGGCACTCTTAATGTTAATAAGAACCATGCTAACGACGGAAAATGATAATTAGCCCTTCCACAGCTGGTAACGATGTGGATGTTCTAGAATCCTCTACACAGTCAGCAGCCTGCTTCCACCCACAGACACGGGGATGTTCTGCTGGTTTTATTCCGTAGAGGTGGTGTGAGGTGTGTGTTTGGAGACAGCGCTCAGGATTATGGCTATTTGTAGGAAGTGCACGCAGTGTGCAGCTGGGAGCAGTGCTCGTGTCTCCAGTGGTGCCGGGGGGAGTCGATCTCGAGTATTTGTCGTGTTTTTGTGTCCTGATGTCCTCATCCTTTTTATCTTCTGCATATTCTGCACTTGTGTTTCTGGAGTTTTTTTTTGCTGATGTCCCTTGCGGACTTGTTTTTCGGGAGAAACGCAGAGAATGATGTGTCTCTCTTTCTTCGTGTTGTGTCAGCTGAAGTCCACTGCTGCTAGTTAGGGTGGATACTGTGGCTGAGTTCAGGTCAGTCATTTCCGTGCTGGTTCACTTCCAGCCTGGCTGCTCACTGACCTGACTGTGTTTTTGCAGCTGAGACACTGTGACACCTCTGTGTGTGTGTGTGTGTGTGTGTGTGTGTGTGTGTGTGTGTGTGTGTGTGTGTGTGTGTGTGTGTGTGTGTGTGTGTGTGTGTGTGTGTACGTGTGTGTACGTGTGTGTACGTGTGTGTACGTGTGTACGTGTGTACGTGTGTGCGAGGGGGTGAGTGAGTAAATGATTTGTGAATGAGTGAGTTATTTGTGAGTGATTTGTCAGTGAGTGCGTGTGTGTGTCTCTGTCTGTGTGTGTGATTTGTGTGTGTAGAGCTAACACTCCCCTGTTTGTCTCTCTCTCTCTCTCTCTCTCTCTCTCAGCAGGGTACAAAGGTAGAGAAGGTGTTCTTCACCACTGCCATTCCTGTGGCTGGAAGTGCAGGTGAGTCCTCCACCCTGCTGGGGCTCTCAGCTTATCCCCTAACAGCTGTTCTGCCTGCCAGGGGGGGGACATGTCTTCCTAAACCTGTTTGAAACACTGTTTGTGAAATTATCTGAAGGAAAATCACCACATTGCACACAGCAAGTTAAAATGACCAAAGTAGGGCAATGTTATCCAGGGTTTTTATATATGATGTGTCATATTCATGTATTTATGTAAAAGTCCTGAGAGCCAAATGCAGCCCACCATAGACGTAATCACGAATGCAGCCCACCATAGACGTAATCACGAATGCAGCCAGCCTTTATGTGGAGTGACAGATTAAAGCGCAGGTCTTACTCACACAGCTTTTAAAACTGCTGTCCCTGCACCACCTCCCGCTGGTGAGCGATTAGCATCACTATTTTGAGCAGCCCTCCCCTTTGTGTGAGCACAGCTACCATACCTCTTACCCACACGCTCTTTTATACATGTGATGCAGAAAGTGCGCCATTTTATAAAGAGAAACCCTAGGCCAACAGAGGTGAATTAAAAGGCTGGGTTTGTGCAGGACAAGTTTTACGAACTCTGTTGTCAACCTGAAAGAGCTCCGTGTGACTGCATGTTTGAGTTTGATTGGTTGATCTGATGGCTCCGCCCCTCTGCGATTGGTTTCCTAGGTAACTCGGTGCAGCAGATCGGGCTCAGCGTGCCCGTCATCATCATCAAACAGGAGGAGTCCTGCCAGTGCCAGTGCTCCTGTAGGGACTCCAAAGAGAAGGGCAAGAGCTCTGCTCCCCCAGACCCGCCCACGGACCCGCCCCCTGCCCCTGCCCCTGCCCCTGCCCCCGCCCCCACCACCGACACAGCTCTGCCCCAGCCAGTCCCCGCCTCGCCCTCCAAAAAAGATGAGGCCCCGCCCCCCAGCCATGGCCCCACCCCCACAGCCCAGACTTTCCCCTCGGAGGGCCTTTTAGCCCCGCCCCCTGAGCCCCAGGGCAACGCCCTCGTCAACATGGACATGTCGGATTTCCTGTCGCTCCACAGCCCGGAGACGCCCGGCAACATCGAGGCGCTGCTGCTCGTCCCCGAGGACTTCCCCATCGGCGGGGGGGGCGGGGGGGGCCGGGGGGGCGATGGCTCTGCCCCTGGGGCCAGTTTTGCAAAATAACTGCCTCCTCCCCTCCCCTCTTCTCCCCAGGGGTGCTGAGTTCTACGCGTCGCCCAGACGGACGCAAACTCTGCCACCGTTACGTCTGCTGCGAGGGAAGCCTCCTCACTGGAGGCTCCCCACCAACACCGCTTCTCATTGGTCCGTTTACTTTTGTTTTTATGTTTTGTGTGTTTATTTTGTTGTTGTTTTTTTGCCAGCAGTACATTCTATCCATTTGACGCCTCCTGACCACTGTGTGAGCCGGAGGGGGCGGGGGGAACGGAGCGACGAACACACCTGGGCATATTCTGCACCGCCATCCGATTTCTCACATCCAACCGAATTAGAGCTGATGCCGAACGTAGTCATAGCAACGATCCCAACTGCCGTCTCTCGCCCGTTCAAACAAAGCGGAGGTATGCATTCTGACTGAAGCACGCACAGGTAGGCGTACGGGCGGGTTTCTGATGCGCGTTTGCTGACTGCGCGGCTGCGCGAGCCCAGACTCCTACTAAATCAGCTGCAGACTGAACAGCGAGATAATTCAGCACTGAAGCCTGAAAGGGCATGAGAAATTACTCCGATATGCTCAGTGTGACTTTAAGCACTGACTAATGCATTGTGTTAAGCAAAAAAGAAAAACGTAGTTGTGGCTGAATTTCTTTCAGTACTCAAGTTCAGCACACAAAATGAAAGGGTGGGGGTGCGGGGGGGGGGCAGGGGAGGGGGGGGGTGATTCAGCAGTACAAGGCGGTGTCAGCTTGTCTTTCTCACAGTCTGAAAATGGTTCAGCCAACATTCTCCAGGAGGGCATTCAACAAAAACAAAAAAACTGTCACGGATGCAATTTCCCTCAAAAACTATTCCCCACCAAGTGTGTCAAATGGGGAGAACTTTGTTGTGTACAAGATTTACTAGGAAGGCTAGTATAGTCCAGAAAATGTGATTGTAGCCTGATGTGTTACTCTTTCTAATCTTTATTTTATATTATTTCATTTTATTTGTACCAATGGTTTAAAAAAAAAAAAAAAAACCATAACAATTTTTGCTTGCCTTTTAGATTGAATTTAAGTCGATTCATTTGTAAACAAAAGTTGCCTATTGGTAAATTAATATTTAATTTTTTTTTTTGTTTTACCTGTTAATTTATTAAATGTTTAATTTCCTCCTTTATAATTTTGCAGCTGTCAGATCTCGGTGTTGTTTTCAGTTTAGGTGCAATCCCCCCCCCCCCCCCAACCCCCGTACTTCCAGACGTTGCAGGCTGTGTTCTGGGTGTGGGGTGGGGGGTGGAGCAGGCACTAAACAAACTGGCTTTTTCTTTCTTTTGTGGCAGCCGGTTCAAAGTTTGGTTTGAATTGTGGAGGTGTGGGAAAACCCCCTATGGTGGAAGGATTGCGTCCCGCCCTGCGTGTTCGCCTGAGCATTGAGGCGCAGAGTTCATTTGGTGACCCATCAAGCAGGTTCCAGAGGGGTGGGGGGGGGGGGTGAGGGTGGGATTTTCTGAAACTCCTGTAAAAGTCTGCTGTCCTAATGTCCTACCTTATGACCCCACCCACAACACCCCCTCTACTCTTAAACATTTGCCAGATCGAGTCCCGCACTTCGCGACACTAACAGTGGAGTCTAAACACGTAGCGGAAAGCTACAGTTATTTACGATTCCTGTGCCTCGCTATCATTAAGCAGACCCCCTCCCCATTAAACAGACCCCCGCCCCCATCCCCCACCCCCCAGTGACCTTCTCTGGGAAGATTCACGACCAACCAAGTTTTTTTTACATCACCATGGCAACAACATAACAATGTAAAGATGATCTCAGCCGGTTTTAATGGACCCGCTCAGGGATAGTGTAACATGGGACTTTTTTTCCAGCTGAAACCTTATTTATTTGAAATGGCCTCCTGTTGGCCACCTTGTAAAGTGATGAATTTTAATGCCCTTAAATCGCAGTAGCTCTTTATTCTTCTGTTCCTCCCCCCTTCCCTTCTCTTGCACTACCTAATGGTGACTAAACCACTCTGGACTCTGTTTTCCAGCTGTAAAATCGTTGTTTAACTCTATCTTGGCTGTGGGGGTGGGGGCCAGTGAAACAATATAATGTGTAGAAGTATTTCATAAATATAGACTTGCTTCCATTAGATTTTTTTTTTTTTTTTTTTTTAATTTGTATTTTTGTATAGATCCAACTCTTTAGAATTTTTTTATTTTTTGGGTTTGGAGACTTTAAAAAGACATGGACCCCCCCTCTCTCTCTCTCTCTCTCGTTCTCTGGCCTTTTATATTGATCGTTTGTGAGTGAATTTAGGTTATTTCTGTGACAACACAAATGCGCGTGATATGCAGACGAGATTGACGCCACAACCGTTTGCCTTGGAGTAGACTGATATCGAGTCAGGCTGTGCGCGCGGTCGGTGTTCGATTGTCTTTCTTCACGGACGCAAGGCGATGTGATGGTCATAACCAGCGATGGCTGATTAAGCATTTCACCTTGCAAACAGCGCTGTAAAGCTTAAAACACCAGCTGAGTCCTTTACTAGACACTCCAGTTAACCGGTTACGGGTCATTTTGGGCTGTCCCGTCTCTTTGGAGAGGTGCGGATGCAGGTGGAGGTGGACTCTTTAGTTCTACTCCAGCACTGAAAAGACCCACTCAGTCAAACCCAAGGGAGTGGCTGATTAGCTGTTTTGCTGAATTGGGCGTTTTAGTGCTGGACTAAAACTTTGGCTTTTCAGTCATACGGACTTTCTCAGTGACCGTTGCCCCCTGTATTAAGGGCTGAGGCAGAGCTTTCTTGGTTGCTGGGGTAACTTACTGCCTGCCTGTCTCTAAAAGGCGGGAGTCCGCTCCCTGGTCAGGGAAAGCAGGCAGACTTAACTCTTTTAGGGTGGCTTCGCCTTACTGCTCCACTTTCCATATGCAGCGTCGGTCCAACTCGTCTTTCCTGTCTGACTATATCAAGAACAAAAACCCTGTCCCTCTGCATTGGCTTTAAAAAAAAAAAAAAAATTTTAAAACCGCATCGAAGACAGGAGTTTAAAGAAACAAAGAAATCAATCACATGCATAACACCTACCGTCTTTTTTTAAATGCCTGCTAACGGGTGTGCCGTTAATCTGCTCGTTGCCGGGTTGTATTAAAACGGGAGTGGGATGGTGCGTTTCACCGGAATGTTCTGTCGGTCACAGCTGCCCGGTAGCGGTAGCGTTTGCAGCAGACTGCCACCTCGCAATGCCAAGGCCTGCCATAAATTATTCTGCCTCGATTTCGGTTGTTCTTCAAGAATTTGCATCGGAGGCAACGATTTGATTAGCTTTTTTCCGTAGCCGTTTTCTGGTTAGGTTTTCTCTTCTCTGTATTTCTGAGTTCATTGAAATAGCAGCTCCTGTATTCCATTCGTTTGTTTGTCTTTTGAGCCGTTGTGACAAGTCTTAAATGCCCGTCCCTTAGTTTAATATGCAAACGGAAACTCATCACCATGGAAATGTCATCAGCAGTTAAGCTTGGCAGTAATTAAAATGGCACCTAGGCGGGTTCCTCGAGAAATACTGCCAGTCATGTTAACCTGCATCCTAAGGGTGATTAGTCGGCTTGTGATTGGCTTGTCCAGCTTCCCAGGGGACCCTTTTCAGATATGCATAGACTTTCTACAGAACTCCTCTAATTCAGGTCCGACTAGATGTGCATGCTCTGTTTTCACTCGGAGGCAAAAATTATATTTCCCCCCAGGGTAACTGCCAAGGGTGTAATGCATTGTAGAACAAAAAAATGTAAACGTTGACATTGAATGCAGCCAATTTCTCCTGTGTGTAGTTTGTGTGGTTTATCGTCTTCGCGACGATTAATATGTTTGAAATTCAGATAACAAATAAAAGATAGATTACTGTTTTTATATGATACTCAAAGCACTTTAGGTAGAGATGTCCTATTCGGTATAGGAAAAAAGTATTGTGAATCATGCTCGTCATTGTATCAGTTTATTAATATCTCTTGTGTTGTACGTGCTCCGAATATGTGGCTTTCACTGGATTGACCGTTGTCTTCTGTAAAAAAAAAAAAAGTCTGTTAAATTGGGATACTGGATGGCATAAATGATGGATTTCATGGACCATAAGGGGGGAGGGTAGGAGGGACCAGCTGGAGCGTCTAATTTTCATGCCAGTTAGCTGGCTTTACGTCCCTCCCTTGAAGTGACCTCCTCGTGTGTCTCGCACGAGGTCCATTTACTATGCAGTGTGCCACGCGCCCAGTAGCTGCACAAGTCGATGCAGCCAAACACGCACGTGCCGCCGGGGGAGTGATACGGGCTCTGGGCCCGTGCGTCTTGAAGGGGGTTTGATTTTGGGCTATGGCGCCGTTTACGGCCTAGTGAGAGATCGTTGCTTGGATTGCAGTTAAGAAGGAAGGGGAACCACGGCTGGTTTTAAAACTAATTTGCGTGGTGTTGGACTGGATCGTGTCTTTTCAGAGGGGAGCGGGTGTTACACGCCCCCTCTACTTGGCAGTTATGGATAAATGTGTCAAAATGTTAATAATTGGTTTCACGCTTTTCACATTCACGACTATTCAATCCTCGTTGTTCCTTCCACTCTTTTTTTTTTTTAGGTTTAGTTCATCGCATGCAGTAGATTAATTTTATATTATGCGTATGGCCTTTTCCTTTTATGAAAATTAGTCTTTTTCCTCATTCATTTCATCCCGTAAATGTGGTTTGGGGCATTAGGGGAGACTGTGTGGCCGCTGTTTGTTATTCTCGCATAATTCTCCCCCTCTTGTTCATAAATCGCGTTATTCGTGGGTGGAATTAGACTTAAAAAAGAAAAAAAAACTTGTAAAAATGTAACGTTAATGTAATTCTGTTCTAAGAATTATCTGGGTCTCTTTAGAATGCTGTGGTGGGCTACCTTGTTCTGTTGAAGTGTTTTTGAGCAAATGGACGTTTCCAAAGCAATTGGTTTCCTGTACATCTTTACGTCTCTTTGGTCTTCACAAACCATCAGAGCGTTTCTTTCGATGCAGAAAACTCTGCATACAGGGTTCTCTCTTCTGCCAAGCTGGCGTTTACTATCCAAGAAATCCTGTATTTCAGTTTTTCCCAGGTTTTGTTCAACATTGTTCTTTGTGATGTGCATTTCAAGTTGAAACTGCTGATTGCTCAGTCTTTTGTCACATGGCAAGTCTTGTCACAGTACAGAACGTGATTTATGCGTCTATGGTTTTCTTTAGTCGTGCTTTGGAGGTTTGAGTGTTAGTGCGATACCGGTGGGGATGGGCCACCCCCCATTCGCTTTGAAACACCGTGTTCGCACTGCTGGGTTTCGCGCGGTGTGCCAGAATCGGAACGCCGGGACGAACTTGGGTTCAGTTCCCGTCGCGGTTCGGTTCTGTTCCGTTCGTAATGTGAGCGTGCCCTTAAAGTTCACAGGGTTTGTCCCGCGAGTGTGACAAGATAGTGAAATACAAATGCTTCCAAAGGAAGAGAATGTCTCCGAGTCCCAAAGAGAGAGGAAAAAAATTAACATGTAAAGATTTGTATTTTTAAAGAATGTATAATGTGAAAAAGGTTTGCTTATATGCTTGTTTTGTATAAAGTAATATTGTATTATGATTAAGTAAAAGAATTAACATTTTTTGGAATTGAAAGCAATATAATACTAATTAAATCCTATGTTGATCTGTCTGATTTTATTTTTTGCCGTTTAGTCCAAACATCAAGAACCCAAATGTTTTGTCTTTTAATGTATTGCTGCAGTTACGCACACATGCGCGCGCGCACACACACAAGTCAGTGGCTGTGATCCTGCTGGGTAGATGGAACGGGTCTGTCACCGACGTTTTTGTCCTGAAAAAGAAATGTGAAGTTATAGTGGGAAACATTCAGGGTAGGGGGTGGAAAGCGATAAGCGTTAATGATTTATACCGCCAAAATGCCACGGAGATCCACCAAATCCCTCAGAATTCTGTTGCACAACTCTGTTTTCTCTTGCAGGTCCTCGAGACGGCCATTGAGTTCATCCCGAAGTTGCGTTAACTGGGGAGAATTCGAGAGCGTGATGGCGGTTTTATTGCTATATGCTGGGTAACACGGACACGGGTTTTCAATCAAGATCAATAGGCCGGTACAAAGAGGTCAAGGAAATGCCGTACAAATAATGCAATCAAGTCATTGAACAAATAAAACTAAAATAATCAAATTTGCTATCTTTTACACACTATGAAAACTATCCAGGAGACCCAGTAAGTATTGTTAGGCTAATCTAGATTTTAGCTACAGTCGGAGAAGTGTTTTGGCTCTCCACAACATGGGAGAGATTCGGAAATTTGCTTTAAAATAATTGTATAGCCTATTGATATTGATATACACCAGCAAGGAACAAACCTCATTTTTCTGCGAGTCATGTTCATTTGCCTGCACCGCCGGAACCACGGCATTGGAATCTGAAAATAATAAACTCACCTGCGTTACGCGTTACACTTTGCCACTGTGTACCATAATCAAAAATTGTTACATTAAAGAATGCGTTTCGTTTGAATGATTACCTGCGTTCGACGCCATCTCTGCCTCCTGACGATGGTCACTTTCACGCAGTGGTTACCAACCCTGTTTTTGGAGATCCACCGTCCCGTAGGTTTTCATTTCAACCCTGATTTGGCACACCTGATTCTAATTAGCTGTTCAACAAGATCTCTAGCTGTTGAATGAGGTGCGTTTTGTTAAGTTTCGCGTGAGAACCTACCGGACGATAGATCTATAGGTTACAGGGTTGCTTGAAAACACACACTGATAGCAGGCGGCTAGAATGTGACCGCGTTAATCATTAGCCAGGATAAGTTGTTAATTGCCTCGGGTTATGCAATTAGTTATGCAACCATTTTATAAGCGGTTATGGTTTCATTATCACTGGGCTGGTCTCACCTATGAGTTCTTAAACTCGGCCCTGGGGTCCCCCTGTGAATGCTGGGTTTTGTTCCAACTATATTTGCAATCCCAGAATTTTAACGAGATGTTGATTTCTTTAAATTATGTTATAGGCCTATATACACCAGTAGATTGCCTATATAGCATTCTTATTTATAAACTGCTGCTTCGGATGATTGGAGGAAAATTATTCTTCTGAGAAAAGGACCAACTGTTTCCGTTCTAATGCAGTTTCGCGGTCAAACTGTTTAAACCTGATGTTACGCCCCCCACAATGTAGCATAACACAAACACCGTGTGCTGCATTACATTGGCTCTGTCTCTTTAAGAAAATCCCCTGACGTAGCTAACTGGAAGGTGTGACCCGGAAATGTCTTGCTCCCGGTTTCGTCAGACCACGCGTTGAGCTCGCTGTTTCTGTACAGTGCCTTTTAATGCAAAGGGCAAGATTTTTGTGGCTCTTCACAGCAACAGCAACTGTTTACAATTCCAGATCATCGTCGCTCGTAGAAACAATGTGCAAAGAACTCAAGACACGCGTGCTGCGGTTGGTGCCACAGACGTTAAACGGGCCTGGGAAGCACGGAGACTCGGACAGACAACCCGGTAAATGCAGCTATGTCCCGACACGTGCCTCTGTTGTGTTTGATTTAGCTGTCTACACTGTAAGTTTGAGATATTGAACCTTCTCACAGTATGTTACATACACACACACACGCATTCGCTGTCAACTGCGTTGAGCAATGCTGTGTTATTCGTATGTATTCGTGGTGATATCCGTTGTGTGTGTATACACCGTGGTAGCAATATGGCCAGCTAGTTAAAGAGATGGCTATACTCAACCAGCTCTTCACTTTCACCCAAACCAGAATTTGTTTGGATTGGTTCGTACACGACTATAGCGCTTAACGCATCACTTCGCTAGCCACTTTAAAATCGGATTTTGTTTTGCGTGGCTAGCTAGCTTTATGTACCAAGTTAGTAGATCGGGTTCAGTCTCATTTGCATCCTCCACTCCACACCGTGTTCTGTAGGCAAACTGTCGGGGGTCGACTTGTTCTGATGTTTACTGTTTCAGGTTGCCTAGTAATAACGCCCTCAAAACACTTCATTACAATTGGTCTGCAGTCATTGTGCTTCCAGGGTGTGTCTCTCTTGAGTATGGGGAATATTGCTGACGTTTTCCGTGCCACAGGAATTACAAGTGTGTCGGGAGATTTCTGAAATGTCCCGCCGAACAGGAGTCCCAGTTGTTTACAGCTTAAAGTCCGGCTCCTTTTAGTCGGTCTGGTCGTGTAGCTTTGCGCGTGTTGATCCGCGCAAGATGTCTCCTTCAGTGATGGGCCGTGGACATCAGCTGTCATGAGTATCTTTGCTGTTCTCGCCGGATTCGCAAATCTTGCATTAAAAGCATCGAGTTGCTATAGATGGTTTTGTTTTTGTTCAATATGTGGGTCACTTTGAAGTTTACTTGATATAATATTTACATTACATTTCAGGCATTTTGCAGACGCTTATCCAGAGCGACTTGCAGAACTTTTTACATGTCTACACTGCATCCATTTATACAGCTGGATATATAGGCTACTGACGCAATGAAGGTTAAGTACCTTGCTCAAGGGTACAACGGCAGTGTCCTACCTGGGAATTGAACCTGTGAACTTTACTACACTGCCCTCATTGTCATATTTCATTATTCTGATCGAAAGCGACCAACAAAATGATGCGCTTTCGTATTTTTTTTAATTTTTATTGGAAGTGTTGTTATCGTCGCTCGCGGTCTGAGACGTTTCCCTGTCTCCCGTCTTTGTTTGCAGGCTGGAGCGAGGTACTGAAGGCTACGGTCGCTGCTTTGAAAGAGGGGCACGTCGCGGCCGTCCCCACCGACACCATCTACGGCCTGGCCGCCCTCGCGCAGAGCTCGGAAGCCGTCAAGAGAGTTTATGAGATCAAAGGACGGAACGGCCAGAAGCCCTTGGCCATCTGCGTGGGAGAGATAGAAGACATCTACAAGTAGGTTTCCCGGCGAACTCTTGCGTTTTCTCTGAGATGACAGTGCATATATTAGCATCGTCATCTTAGAGACCGTACCATGAGGCTGAATGGACAGCATCGGCCGCTGATACGATGCTAATGTTCCTCCAAATGACGGCACCTCGTTTTTGGATCTCATTAATTCCGTGACGGTGTCCTTGCCAGTCCTGATTGGTTTGATAAATGCACAGTGGGACTGATTGAGTTCTTGGTTACCCTTTCTCTCTCATTCTCTCTGGAGCATCTTCCTCTGCACAGTACTCAAAATAATTCGATTTAGCCTTTTTTTTTTTGACTGAGTTTCTTCCTCTGTGTTTTTGTTTTCTTGAGTAATGCGTCTTCCCGTTCGGGTTTCAGGTTCTGTAAGGTGACCGTTCCCGAGGCCCTGTTGAGAGACCTCCTGCCAGGCCCCGTGACGCTGGTTCTGGAACGTTCCGAGGCGCTGAACTCTGACCTCAATCCCTTCACCCCTGTAAGGCCCTGCCCCCTCTCTCATGACTCTTCATGCCCTCATCTTTCTCCTTTCAGAAAATGTTTTCATTTTTATTTATTTATTTTTCTTAAACCCCCCACATGAATCATGTATATTGCATTAAAAAAGCAAGAAGTGTGGGGTCTACACTCCTGTTGCTGCAGGGGTTTTGATTTGAATTAAGGTTTGCGCTGATGGAACTGTGTGTCTTGAAATGCATTTTTAAGCAGGTCCCTGTTATGTAAGCCACAGCTCAGGCAGGTGAAATCCAGGAGGAAGCTGAGTGCTGTTGGGTAGCCTGCTTGCTATTGGTCCACTCAGTCAGGCATGCTCGACTAGCTACACGCACTGCGGTGTGCTCAACCACTCTGGGATTTTTTGAGCTCTCATATCTGAGCCCCTGGTTGTTTCCAGCAGTGCACAGCGACTGACTGGACTAGCCTATTCCTCAGACTAGCACTAATGTTCTCCATTTTAAGTTGCTCAGGACAAGAGTGTTTGCTAAGTGGCGTGTGATGGAGTGTTATGTAATAACTGGACTCAGTGCTGCCCCCACACAGGACAGGCTGGCATGGTTTACTGCAGCCTTTTTAGCTGCAATATGTTCTGAGTGCACGAACAGTATAATGGATGTGTGTGTGTGTGAGTTGTTGTTTTGAGCCCTGTTTTGTATTGTAGTTTGGTCGGTGGGTGGGTATGGGTGTGTGTGTGTGTCTGTTCATTCTGTTCTATTTGAGCTCTGTTTTGTGTTGTAGCTGGTCGGTGTGTGTTTGTGTGTTTTCTGTTCTCTTAGAGCTCTGTGTTGTGTTGTAGCTGGTGTGTGTGTGTGTTCTGTTCTATATGAGCTGTGTTTGTGTTGTAGCTGGTGTGTGTGTGTGTTCTGTTCTATATGAGCTGTGTTTGTGTTGTAGCTGGTGTGTGTGTGTGTGTGTGTTCGGTATGAGCTGTGTTTGTGTTGTGTGGGTGTGTGTACCTCCACAGCGATGGTGCTGGTGTGTGTGTGTGTGTGTTCTGTTCTATATGAGCTCTGTTTGTGTTGTAGCTGGTGCGTGTGTGTGTGCGCGCGCGCGCGTGTGTGTGTGTGTGTTTTCTGTTCTCTTAGAGCTCTGTGTTGTGTTGTAGCTGGTCGGCGTGCGGATTCCGGACCACGCCTTCATCAGACGGCTCTCCCAGCTCTGCGGCGAGCCTCTCGCCCTCACCAGCGCCAACATCAGCTCCCAGACCAGCACCATCGCTGTGGAGGTACACACACGCACGCACGCACGCACGCACGCACGCACGCACGCACACACACACACACACACACACACCAGCACCAACATCAGCTCCCAGACCAGCACCATCGCTGTGGAGGTACACACACACACACACACACACACACCAGCGCCAACATCAGCTCCCAGACCAGCACCATCGCTGTGGAGGTACACACACACACACACACACACACCCCCACACACACACACACCAGCGCCAACATCAGCTCCCAGACCAGCACCATCGCTGTGGAGGTACACGCACGCACACACACGCACACGCACACGCACACGCACACGCGCACACACACACACACACCAGCAGCAACATCAGCTCCCAGACCAGCACCATCTCTGTGGAGGTACACACACGCACACACGCCCACACGCGCACACATCCACATGCACACAGACGCACACACACACATGCGCACTCGCACGCACGCACACACCCTTCTCTTGTTTATAAATTGGCACAGCACAGCACACTGCTCTGAATGTGTAGGCTGTTTCTGAAATCGGATGTCCCATATGAAGGGCCAGGCTGGCTCCAGTTGCTGTGTCAGCATGAATGTTCGGGTATGTCAGGCATACCGCCTAGTTATCATTAGCCGCGTTTCCACCGCAGGAACTATACCCCGGAACTAGGAACCTTTTGAGGAACTCAGTGCGTTTCCACCGCAGGAACTAGGGTCTAAATTTAGTTCTGGGGGCTTTGTTTTACCCCCCAAAACGTTCCTGCTCGGGGGGTAGTACTTTCCGAAAGTACAGGAACCTTTTGGGTGGAGCTTGCAGCGCTGAACATTTCTGATTGGTCGAGTACTCGTAGCATTTGTGTTGTATTTATTTTCCGCCATTACCCGCCATGTTTGAAAATATGCAGCGGCAAACCAATTTATTTTCATAATAACTTCAAATCAAACTTGTATGTTATGCGGCGCAGTAGCCTTCTTTTGGTTATAGCCTGTCAACGTCTTGGAATTATAACGTGTGCTCTTCTGTTCTTTTCTTGCTTTAGTATTCGTTTTATACAATGCTAAGCATTCGTTCTGGGACAGCATATTACGTAGGCTACCAAAACATTCAAACGGATTAATTCGGTTGCTGAATATTTTCTTCCGGATTTTCTTTGTTAGCCCGTTGTAATTGACTCAAAACGTTTGACACAGTTATGTGAGGTATGCGGTAGTTCTGCATAATTAACATTGGTGATACAGTACAAGCAAACTGGAAATCACCTTCCGCACTTTTTATCCGGGTAAAATAACAGGTTAATTCTAGTAATCTTCCCTTTAGCTTTTTCAGACTGCCGTAATTTTACTCAATTTTACTGCCATTTTTCAATTCCACGAAAAGACCAGGAAGACTATGGACTCATTTATGGTGCATGGTTCGCATCTGGAGGGCACACTTCGCTGCTCGGCTAGCAGTAACTTCGAAGGAAAGCAAACGGTGGCTGTACCACTACTAATTTACATTTTCACGCAAGTCCGAGTTTTCGTTCTATTCTTGTCGTTTTGCGATTAGCCTATATGGAATTGACGACGAGAAAGTAATAAAACAGCAAATTGTTTACAACGTGTGCATGTTTTCTGCTGTTAATGAATGTGTTTGAGAGGATATATGAAAATCAATAAATACAAAAGTAACCATATATAGTCATTGTTGGTAACCCGTTGTATATAAGTGGAATAAACCCCTCCGGGCTGTCCCGGTTATTAGAAAATAATGTAGGCTACGTCGGTGGTAGTATGGGGTTACAGAAGAAATCATATGACAGATGGGCCGACGACAACGTCAGTGGGCTAATTTGCCTAATCTTCGCGGTACTTTAGACCCCGGTGGAAACGCAGACAACCATTGGCTGAAGGAACCTTTTAGTTCCTGGTAAAGTATCCTGGGACTGAAAGTTCCGGGTAATTTTGGTGGAAACGCGGCTATTAATACATTTAACCTGCCTTTTTACCTGAAGGTGCTCCCCCCCCCCCCCCCCCTGCAGCTGGACTTGTCCCTATCCAGAATATATCAAATAATGGGGGGAGTGGACAACTGGTCCCCCTCTTCTAGTAGAATACAATGAAGTTTTATTATGATGCCATGTGCTTATGCTCAAGTATTCTCTGGGATAAATTTCCAGGCAGAGTATCTGGATTTGCAAAGGCTGATGGGTCACATGTTACTCCAACCAAGGGGGAACCCAAGTTAAAGTTGTGGCATGAATGCGTTCGCTGTTGAGTCATAGATTTCCCCGTGTCGCGTGAAACCTTGTGACGACCCATAACCCATTTAACCGGGCTTTTAAAACGCCGCTCCGCCCTGCAGGAGTTCCGGGACCTGTGGCCCCGGCTGGCCGTGGTGGTGGACGGCGGCCCGATCGGCGACCAGACGCCAGAATGCCGGCTGGGCTCCACCGTCATCGACCTCTCCGCCGCGGGACGGTACAGGGTCGTGCGGCCGGGCTGGTGAGTTGGGGACTGCGTTTCCGTGGCGACCGTGCATCATGGGGGTGGTGGGGGGGTGGGGTGTCTTTGAACTGCGCCTCACTGTTTACCTGCGAAAGCCTTAAAAAATACTTCTACGATGAAAAAGCCTCTTCAGAAGGCATTGACTTTTTTTTTCTCTCCCAAAGAATGTTTCAAACACACTGTGGTTTAGTAGTGCTATTATCTCTCAAATAGATCAACTGAGTTTTGCTTGTGGCAGTTGTGTATTTCATGAAGAGGAAAATGTTTGTTTGTTTTTTTAAAAAACTTTTTTTAGAAATGAAAGAATTTTTTTGGCGATTTATTTTCTGTGTAACGTTCTCTGCAGCTCATTTTAACGACCCTGCTCTTGCACAGCACTGACACCACACACACCACCGCAAGGGAGATTCCCATGACGACCTGCTGGAGTACATTACATTACATTTATTTGGCAGACTCTTTTATCCAAAGCTACGTATGAGAGTAACAACATAAGAAACGGCAGGATGTGTGATTAAAATGAACCGTCCAGCCCATCAGAGTCCTGCAGTGTCTCTGCAGTAGAGCGTCCAGCTCTGCGTCTGGCCTGGACTCCAACACTTCAGCCCTCTGTGCTTCTGCTAATCCTGGCCCAGTCTAACACTCCCTCCGTGTGTCTGTGTGGCTCCAAAATGTCTGCTGACCTTTTCCTGATTGCCGCCTGTGCCCACCTTGTTCTCCTGACGGAACACAACCTGCTGTCTGTCTTACGTGTTCCACTTTGGTAATCCCCTTTAATGGAGGGAAAATTTTTTTAAAAACCTGCCAAATCCAGTCATGACTAACGAAACACCTGTCCCTTACCTCAGTCCAAGCACATATCTTTGTTCAGAAATAAGTTGTTCACCTCTCTCTCTCTCTCTCTCTCTCTCTCTCTTTCTCTTTCTCTCTCAGTGCTTTATCTGCGACCGTTTCCATTCTGGAGCAGAAGTACTTCCTGTCTCGGGAGACGGTAGATCACTGACAGGAACTCTCTGCACGTCGCGATCAATGAAACGCACAACTACTCCCCCCCCCCCCCCACGCTGTACTCACCTCAGTGGGACTCTCCTGGAGGTGGGCGAGGCAGGGGGGGTCACACATCAAATGGGAACAAGTGAAAGGGGTCCTCTTGTCTGAGGACAGTGGATGCTATGTACTCCTCCTTATGGTTTGAAGCCTTTCAGGTTTCTCTTCTTGGACTGCGGACGACCATCCCTGGTTTTGGTTTTTATTCGGTTATGAATGGGAGCTGTCATGGAGGACTGTCTGGTTTGTATAGTGGGTTATAGCCATAGCCTCTGGTTATGTTTTTTTTCCTCCTTTTTTCTTTTTTAAAATTAAATTAAATTAAATTATGATTGGATGCTGTCACGGTGGGATCTTTGGACTCCATTTACCAGAACCTCTCTCAGGGATTAAAGCTCTGGCACTTCCTGTACTGAGACGATAGAACTGTCATGGCCGCACGCCGTCGTCACGGCAGCATGCTGTCGTCATGGCCACAGGTCGCCACCAACGAGCTTTGTTAAAGGTCTGTTTTTTGTTTTTCAAAAATCTTGTGTTTGTTTTTGTTTTATTGGCTCCATCGTCCCGTCGCTGAGCGTGAGTTGGCCAGGGTGTTCTGGTGCTACCCCTGACAGCCGTTCCCTAAAAACACCATCTTCCAGTCGCTTTTAATTATAAATTAAACAATTATGTAACTCAGCAGTTATATTTAATGGTAGATGTGCCACTCAAAAGCCAGCTGAGATATTAGCATAATACATGTCACACACCTGAGCAGGAGGATGGGGGTGCTGCGGGTTTGAAACCGTGGTGCTCAGCAGCTTCTCGGCACAGCAAGACAAACCGTTAGCCTCCTGAGCTAAAGACCAGGGTCAAAGGTGACCCGAAAAGAAGGTACAGGGTGACGCCGCTGGCTGTAGCAGACGATGTTCGCGCGCTTAGTGATGCGTCTGAACCGCGTTTCTCAGTCCTGAGTAAGGCCTCACGGTGGCAAAGTAAGGTCATGTATCCTGATACTGCAATACTTTTAATGTGCGTGTTATTCAGAGCAATCGCAGGTTCATCACAGGGACCTTATTTAGGAGTTATTTATTTATTTTTTTGAGTGTGGGACTTTGCTTAAAGGTTCTGTAGATTTCGGTGAGAACGCTGCGGATGTCTGGATGTTAATAAATTGTTTAAGTTCTTTGTTTTTCCACCATCTTTTATTGGGTCGTATCTGAATTAACCGTGGGGCCCCTCCATGCACTGGAACAGATACCAGACCATAGAGCCCATCCATGCACTAGAACACACACCAGACCATAGAGCCCATCCATGCACTAGAACACACACCAGACCATGGAGCCCATCCATGCACTAGAACAGACACCAGACCATAGAGTCCATCCATGCACTAGAACACACACCAAACCATAGAGCCCATCCATGCACTGGAACAGATACCCAACCATAGAGCCCATCCATGCACTAGAACACACACCAGACCATAGAGCCCATCCGTGCACTAGAACACACACCAGACCATAGAGCCCATCCGTGCACTAGAACACACACCAGACCATAGAGCCCATCCGTGGACTAGAACACACACCAGACCATAGAGCCCATCCGTGCACTAGAGCAGACTCTTAACTCCACTCAAATCTGACTGCCGGTGACCCAATAAACCAACACTTAAAATGCTGCTGATGTAATGATGGAGAATGTCTGGCCTGCTCGTCCTTGTCACGATATGGATCGTAAAGTGGTCCAGGCGTCGCGACGCGGACCTTGACGGCTCTTGGCGGTTTTAAACTGAAGTCCCCGGTTTTTATCCCCGAGTGTCAGCGTCTGACAGGCCGTCTGGATCCCCCGCCCCAGCCGGAGAGGCGCAGCTGAAAACGAGAGCGCCTCGCTCGCTGTCCTCGGATGCACTCCTGTAGAGGCGCTGCGTGTGGGCGAGCGGGAGGACGCTCACGCGTTCGGCTGCATCCCTAAACTCCACAGAGCTGAGACCTGCGGATCGCTGCGTCGGGGGTGACCACCGCGCGCACACACACACACACACACACCTGCACACACACACACACACGCACACACACACACACACACGCACACACACACACACACCGCGCACACACACACGCACTCACACACACCACAACAAAACACCACACACACCACACACAACCACACAAGTGCATAGACCGAGAATGCCTGCCATAGCACACACGCCGCGACAAAAAGGCAGCCCCTGCGCAAACACCACACACACACACACACACACACACCAGCACACACACAACAATGCACACACACACACCGCACACACACACACGTCTAATGCATGTATGTATGAAGGACAGTGTGGCCATGGGAAGACACTGCCTTAACATAGCGCAGTTCATCCCAAACACTGCCGTTGTACCCTCTGCGCAAGGATACAACGCATTGCTTCAAACATCACTATGGATACACACATGCATACACATTCTCACACGTCGATGACCTGCAATGCCTATGTAATGTAATGTATGCACGGGCATTCTCACAAACACACACTTTCACACATGCGCGCGTGCACACACTCACACACAGACACGCACGTGCATGCACATTTACATGTGCACACATGTTGACATAAGCACAAGCACAAACTAACACGATATACACACCTATACCCAGACAATCAATCATACACATTTTGCACAGAAACAAATACACTCGCACAAACACACACGCACACACACACACACACACACACACACACACACACACACACACACACACACAAGGGCCGGGATACAGACACTCCTTTAATTTATGCTGAGCCAGATGCTGATGAGTCGAGTGATTTGCATGAATTTCATCAGGTTTTCAGCAGCGTTCAGCACGCAGCCGAACGGGCTGCACTGTGTGCGTATCAGTGCGTACAGTCAGACCAGCTTCTCTCCCTCAATTATTTATCCACTCAAACGTCCAACATGCGCTTCCTACTCCGAAGGGCGGCCTTTTAACACTCTTCATCTTCGCTGGTTTTTTATAAAAGGACCCAAAAGGGTAGACCGGTGAGGATGGGAAAAGCACAGATAAAAGATACGCGCATGAAACGATAATTTAGTTTTTAATCACTGGAACAGAATGCCTGTGATTCTGTTTTGGGATATTTATTTTTTCTCGTTTTTATTGAGGGAATATCTATTTTTTTTTAACAGCAGCGTTAAGCATAGTTTAAGGGGAAAGGAGTGACGCATGTGTTTTTTAGTTTTACAGTTTTATAGGAGTATCGAGGAGTCTTCATAGTCTGAAGCAAGAAAATACATTTCAAGTAACTCCAAAGCAACATTTTGCATTATGGCAGCACTACTTCGCAAAATGCAAACATAAAGTATCAGTTTTTATATTGTGCCAGTATTAAGTTACTCATGGAAATGGTTTCAAAGAGAAAATTTTTAAGTAACTGGGTAATAACATCTCTGGGCGAGCTGCTTTGGAGTCCCTTGGAGTGTATTTATTTTGCTTTGGACCACAAACCCCCGAATGTCCTTGTGCAAAAAAAAAATACAATCACTGTGTTTATCTGTAAATCAGCTCCTCGAGGCTGGGGGGGCAGTATTTTACACTCTTGTGTCTTCATCTGGCCCTACTTACTGTCCAACAAATGCAGAGAATTTTTTTTTTTTTTAAAAAGAACCCAAAATCGAGACTCATTCTTTTATTCTTAAAATATGATTCAGGCGTCCTGAGTCACCTGTTGCCAAGGACAGCATCGTTTCACAAAGCCGATATAAATAAGTGACACACACTGCATTTTTAATAACACACAGGAGGCCCAGCGTCGGGCCAGCGTCGGCCCAGCGTCGGCGGACACGGGGGGGTGCAAACACTCAGGCCGTCCTGGGATGGGTGAGAACGCGCTCCGTTTGTCCCCCCCACTGCCCTTGTCCGTGCGGCTGAGTCAGCACGGCGTCCGTTTGCATCTCATTTGAGACGAGCCTGAAATTGGACGTTTGTAAAAATAACACGTGGCCTTTCCGCTGCACAGCGGTACTGACATGGGGGGGGGGCAGGAGAGGATGCTGCGTTATCCTAGCGTTATTACAACATTATTTCAACGTTATGCCAGTGTTCTCTTCAGTGCGTTGTCAGGGTTATAGGTGGGGGTGGGGGGAGCGTTATTGGGGGGGGGGAAAGCCAGAAGCAGGTCAATAGGGTAGTGTGTTATTCCAGCGTTATCCCAACGTTATTCCAACATTGTTGCCCGTTCATTCCTCTCCACGAAACGCTGCAGAAGCCCCCCCCCCCGCCCCGATCGTTTCCGGAGCAAGTCTCCCGCCCACAGATGCCAGCGTCCCGACCACATTCAGCCGCGGACGGGGCCAGAAACACGCCTCCTCTGCTTATTTACTTACGTACGTATTTATGTATTTATTCATTTACTTCTGACTGAAAAGTAAGCGCATGGCTGTATATCCAACGGAGGGTTGCAGGAGAAGTAGAAAATGCGTACTGTATATTACAAGAGCTGCACAGTTCAAATTAACGTCAGCCTTCCTCTGCATTGGCTGAGCTGTGCTGAGTCCAGAGCTGATTGGTTGGCTGAGGAGCAGCTGTGGTCTTTGGAGGCGGTGCAGCTGCGTGTGTCTCTGGGAACCAGGTGGGTTTTTTTGCCTGTGGTTCAGGTGTGCGGGCAGGGCTGGTGGTGTGAGGGGGGGGGGGGGCTGTGAACAAAGAAGCATTCCCGGTTAAGGAGCCGGTAGTAGACGGAAGAGATCACACTGCAGAAATGGCGGGAAAAAGACACACTCCCGTCCTTCCCAAAAGGGCCACCAGGGGGCAAATGAAAGTCACCAGGGACCCATATGGGAGGGTCGGGGCGACAAAAAAGAATTTAAGCTTTAGGCAACAGGACTTTAGTCAAGAGGACAATGAAACCTTTTAACCCTGGCCCTGCCCCCCAGCCCCACCCCATCCCCTGGCCCCCCCCGCCCCCTCTACATGAGCCACTGCTCCTTCTCCTTGTTGAACTGCTCGGCCCACTTGCGGGTGAGCTGCAGGTACAGGTCGGGCTGGTGCGGCTGGTAGTCCAGGTACAGGCGGGTGACGGTCTTCTTGGGCGCCGCCCGCTCGATCTGCGTGCCCTCGTGCCACTCGTTGAAGGAGGTGACGGTGACCACCTCGGGCCGGACCGTGAGCGCCGCCTGCAGGGCGGTCTCGTAGTAGCGGCCGTTGACGCGGTTGCGCGTGTTGTGGTTGTTCCAGGGCCGCACGCTGGTGTCGATGTAGCCCGGCCCGGCGCTGGGCACGAACAGCAGGTTGTTGCCGTCGCAGAAGGCCTTGATGGCCTTCCAGTTCTGGTGGGAGGAGCCGAAGGAGAAGCCGTTGGAGGCGAAGTAGGTGTACATGCCGTCGAAGCCGCCCGCCAGGATGTCCTGCTTGTGGCGCTCCTCCACGATCAGCGCCACGAAGACGCCGTCGTAGGGCGTGCCCCGCAGGCTGTGCGCCCCCGCGGGGGTCAGCAGGTCCGACCAGGCCTCCGGGGGGGTCAGGTACGAGTCGTAGATGTAGAAGAGTGGCAGGACCTTCCCCGCGCTCGACTGGAAGCGGTAGAATGCGCCGTGCTTCCCGTACCTGGGAAGAGAGGAGAGAGGATCCTGAACTCGGCACTTCCTGTTTAACCACCCATTACCTTTCAATTAGCTCGCTGCTTCCTGTTCAAAGAGTTAACCTCTTACTGTCTAATTAGTTCACCACTTCCTGTTTAATTAGCTCACAGCTTCCTGTTTAACCTCCCATTACCTTTCAATTAGCTTGCTGCTTCCTGTTTAATTAGCTAACCTCTCCCTGTCTAATTAGTCCACCACTTCCTGTTTAATTAGCTCACCCCTTACTTTTCAGTTAGCTCGCTGCTTCCTGTTTAAAGAGTTAACCTCTTACTGTCTAATTAGTTTACCACTTCCTGTTTAATTGGCTCACTGCTCCCTGTTTAATTAGCTAACTTCTTCCTGTCTAATTAGTTCAGCACTTCCTGTTTAATTAACTCGCTGTTTCTGGTTTAATTATCCCACCTCTTTCTGTTTACCATCACTCCACAGTACTTAGCAGTCGCCGTTTTGGCATGGGTTTGCAACTGAATCGATTTCCTGGTCCAGGTCAGAGGAACGCCCGGCCCGACCGCGCCTGGTTTTGGGGGCCCAGTGGGGGCTGCATTATGAATGCTATTGATCTGTTCTTGGCCTTGTTTTGTAAACCCTTTTCATTACCACAGCCACAGACGGGCCCTTCAGTTTCTGCCAGTCACTGAGACTGAGGGGCTGCTGGGATTACTGCTGCTGTTCCTGTTCCAGGGGCCCCTTAACCTGGCGGTCACAGACCCCCCCCTGATACCCCCAAACCCCCCGACCCCCACCCCAGAACTGTCACGCATCAAATGCCAATTTTACCCCCAAATACAACGTTCTGCACTGCTAGGTTCTACCCCTCACCCTAAAATCTACTACAGGTTCAGCCCCAAGAAACTAAGTGAAGCAGCTTAACTGTGTAAACAGCAGCTTTAATAAATTTTTGTGAGGAAGTTCCCACCGCACACAGTATATTACCTGACTGGACAGAAACAGACCAGCCTATTAGCTACGGGTACGAATAAACACCTCTGTTAATATTAGAACCTGTCCAAACCCCGTCACCCACCCCCGGCCGACCCCCACCCCCTACACTCAACCCCATGCAGGAGGTGGGGGCGGAAGGTGCACTCACTTGTCGATGATGTATTTGATGTTCTCGTGCACAGTCTGGTCAGAGCGCCCCTTATAGGGCTGGAGGTGAAAGGCCACCTGTGGTATCAGTGAAGAGAAGAGTCACTGAACAGCTCTTTCATTAAAGGATCTGCTAATTAGCGCCTCGTTTACATACCAATTAAAACCTCCTTAATGTCACAGTCTGTAAAACACATGAAATACAACAGAGCTGCCCTGAGAGTCACTCAGTATTGAGATATTCATGCTCAATATTCAGCTATTAAGCACAATATAATGAAAGCACAAAAAAAAAATTACTTTGATTCCAATATGTCTCAACTTTTCACACCACATTTGATGTGATTTAATAAGAATAATCAATCATAATATGCACAATATTAGTAATTATTACGAAAATCACAATGACAACGGTAAACATTTTGTCTCATCCATCTTCGCTTATCAGGAAATACAACATCAGATCTTCATGCTCAGTAAAATCAGATCTTTGTGAATATTCAGTAAAATCAGCAGATCGTTGTGAGTGGTCGATAGATGACTACATTAATCTTGTGTTGCTTTGTGTACATTGATGCGGTCTAATCTGTCCTCTTCGTATCCACCGATTGCCAGTTTCCTTTTGCTAAGAGAGGGTTCCTTGCTTGTGCGTTCTGTTCTTTACTTCCTCACATTTCGCTTTTCTGCGGTTTCTTTTTCCCGTTTGATTTGCAGATGCCTGATTCAGAGCATCCCGTCTTTTTCCCCCTCCCACATTCTTTCACGACCGACTCTCTCTCGCTTTTTTTTTCTTTACACTTCGATCGCAGCACATCGAAGCCTGGTGTCAAACAGGCTCTAACGGAACATTTTCACTTCGTGAGTGTGTGTCACGCAAGAACTCAACGATGCAAAGACTCAGAGCTTCTCTCAGAGCTTCTCTCTTGCAATGTTCTGGTAAATAATCCAACCAATCACAGACTGCCTGCCACGCCTTTCTCCCCACCCCCAGTTTCTTACTCTAAATAAATAAATGAGAACTTGACACACTTAGCATAAACTGGGCCTGTCACCACCGTTCTCTGTTTACTGAAAGCAGTAAAAAGGCTGAAAGTTTTGCCCGGGACGGTAGATGTGCGTAAATGCAATTTCCTTCCAAGACGACGCAGTGAAAGGCGCGGCAGTGAATTATGCATAGTAAGAAAAAACATAAACATAAGACATGCGCTCGCGCCCTGGCGGGGCGGTTTCCCTGGAGACCACAGAAGGGGGGAAATGGCTTTCTGAGTGGATGTGTGTGTTTGGCCATTAGAGAGATGGCGTAATGCGCGGCAACAAGATAACGCAATCCCCTGCGTCGGCTTGTGATTAAATTGCGTTTGAGACTCACTGGGGGGCACCGAGAGCGGGGCGCTCGCTCCCCGTAATGACTCCCGAATGATCAGCGAATTAGAATCATAACCACGGACTCACCGTATAGCTACTCAGCTCAGGGTGACCTAGGACAGTACTGTAGCCATGGATGTGCTGTACTGTAGCAAAATCCTGTTACCCATGACACCTCTTATAGTTCAATAGATGCGGACAGAACAGAAGGACCACAGAAACCGAGTATCTGGCGAAATTCTAAATAATCCGTGATATATCCAAAGAGGCCTAGGATTGGTTGTTTCACTCTACGGTCCTTGGCCTGTTAGCCAATCGTTTTTCTGCGCTTGACGCATGAACGCACATGACTCTTTCATTTTTTAAAACGCTAGGTTGTCACCGGAGGCCGGAGTAAAAGAGTTTGAGTTTAATCCTCGGTTGGCTGTAAACCATTATCGTGCAGCTGACAGCCGAACCTTTAAAAAATGAAACAGTCTTAACCGGCCGCCGCGTGGATGGGCAGAACGCGCTCTGTAATCTATATTTAATGCCAAGGCTGGCCTACGCGGTATTTCTCTGTGCGCGGGGAGAGTCGGAGCCGGTCCCATAATATTACCGCCGCTGTGGAGAGGGCCGGGCACTAGCGGAGAGCGCACGAGAAAGTCGGCGGGAGACGTTGTGCGAACTGTTGCCCTAGCGACGCGTCTGTTGGCAGCAGCCGCGTGTTCCCTGGAGTCACCGCGACTTCACCGGATGAAAGATTGGTAAATGGCTGGCGCAAGAGATGGTGGTTTGGGGAGGAGGGAGGGGGGGGGGTGTGTTGGGAACAGGATGACAGCTGCCATGTTATTTAAACTCTCACCCTCATCAAATGTCACAGTGGAGGAATACAGAAATGTGTGTTTTTGAACTCGTATCCATGGTGACTGCAGAGGAGAGTAGGACTGTATTAACTTGTTCTGCATGTTTAAGAGTAATAGCATTAATGCAAATGAACTAAGTAAAGCAAGGAGCTCGCAAAACACACAGAGATTAGATCCATAAGAAGCCCTGGGAAGAAATACCATAACCTGACCTAGTGCAACCTCACCTGACCATACACTGATAACCTTTAAAATACCATACCCTGACCTAGTGCAACCTGACTGGACCATATCTCTTGGGGAGGGGAGAGGAGGGGAGAGGGGGGGGGGCATTAAAATTCTGCTAGGGAAGTCTAAGTGGCTGTAAATCGCTGTTGGGGAATTTACTTTATTTTTTAATGATTGTTATTCATTATTATTTTAAGGGTTGGATGTTTACCAGTGTAATCCAGGCTAAGTGCCCTTCTCCCAGGAGTCCAGCTGAAGTTCCCTATCGGGGGATGAAGTTCCCTATCCACCCCAGATTGAGTTCTCTCTCTCTCTCTCTCTGGACCATCTGGATAAGGAAGGTCAGTGGCAGTGAAATGGTGTTCAGGTCAGTAGCAGTGAAACGGTGTTCAGGTCAGTGGCAGTGAAATGGTGTTCAGGTCGGTTTGAAGGAAGACCACCGTGGCACTGACACAGCAGCTAAACGAATGCTTACTTTTTTTTGCGCTGGAGCAGTGGAGATAATTTAAACGGACGTGCGAGGCAGGCGTGCGCTCGTTTTCTTTAGAAAGCCCTGGTGGGGATTGCGGCGGGCGGCAGCGGCGGCGGGGGTCCGGGGTTCGAGTGAACCGCGGCGATGGGGCTTGTGTACGGCGAGTCCGCGCGGCTTGGCGGTAACGCGCTGTTTTTTAGTAGTACCCGAATTTAACCCTGCCCCGCCCCTAATACTACATTTTTGCCCACAATAGTATCCCACCTTTTCCCAGTAGTGTCCTGTCTTTTCCCAGTTGTGAACTCTCTCCTAAGCAGTACCCTGTTACATCCCAGGATGTGGGGGTTAGTGGGAGTTGATTTGGGGATTGATTTGGGGGTTGATGTGTGATTATTCTGCATCAGTTGCATTAGTCTGTCTGCAGCACAGCAGTGTGTGTAAGAGAGGTAGGCGTAGATTCTGCAGCAGTCTATCTGGTTATGCTTGAGGCTCCAAGCTCTGCCCCACTTTATCAGAGACTCTGTCAAGAACACCCCCCCCCCTTCTCGCACCACCCCACCCTTCACTCTAAATGGACAGCCAATCCCCCTCACAGCTGGGACACAGTCCAACATAGTGGTCCAGAGGTAGACTATCCCGTCAGGCACCTCGCTGGACAGTCCTGAGCGGGCCCTACTATAAGGGAGTCTGCCAGTGTAGAGGACACCCCCGTGTCTCAGAATGTCTGCTCCGGTAACTGTGCGGTCGTTCCTCCTCCTGGTTTCTGAGCCTTCGGGCCACAGGCTGAGTCAGTGGGTTTCTGGTGCAGTGAACCGGTTTAATCCGGTTGAGAAGCTCGCATAGCAGCAGTGGATGTGCCCTTGGGCCGGCAGGAGGAGGCTCAGACCCCTCTCCTTAATGAGCAGGCAGCATTCGACACTCACATATCACATTACAGAGGAGAGGAGAGGAGAGAGAGGAGAGGAGAGGAGTGGAGTGGAGAGAGAGGAGAGGAGAGAGAGGAGAGGAGAGGACAGGAGAGAATGGAGAGGGGAGGGGAGGGGAGGACAGGAGAGAGTGGAGAGGGGAGGACAGGACAGGAGAGGGGAGGACAGGACAGGAAAGGAGAGGACAGGACAGGAGAGAGAGCAGAGGAGAGAGAGGAGAGGACAGGAGATTAGAGAGGAGTGGAGAGGGGAGGACAGGACAGGAGAAGACTTATACAAGTTTTATTAAGAGTGGCTCAGAGTCAGTCAGGAGTTGGCCTGCACTTCTCACTCACGGTTAAATGCAAGCGTAGCTTTTTAAGTTTTTAATCTTCATTAGTGCAGGTGAGTTCAGAGTCACAATGAAAATGAACCAAACTGTGGTTAAGAAGTCCTCCAAGTCAAGGACGAATTAATCCAGGCTGGTGTGTGTGCACGTGTTTGTGCATGCGTGTGTGTGTGTGTGTGTGTGTGTGTGTGTGTGTGTGTGTGGGTGTGTGTGTGTGTGTTTGTGTGGGTGTGTGTGTGTGGGTGTAAGTGCGGATGTATGTGAGTATTTCCTGCCTGCCTGACCACACTGGGTGGGTTCCAGCCTCAGGACAGCTGAAACTCCAAAGCCCTGGAGTGTCACTGCTCTCCCAACCACTAGGTGGCAGCATGCCCTCTCCTGTGACAGGGGCGTGAGTAGAACCACTGCACACGAGAGCTCACAGCTGCCCCGCCCCCTCTACAGAGCCGCTGGTCCGGCCCCGTCCTCCAAACGCAGGCTGTAAATGCTCCTCTAAAAGGCCCCCGCGGACCCACACGCAGGCTCCCCTTTGGCAGGGTGGGGGGGGGGGGGGGTGAGGGGGCGTGAGAAAACCTGCGTCCTTCGTTTCTCAGAAGGTCGCACGGCTCGGAGGAGACCCAATAGAAAATGAGAGAAAAACGAGGAAGGCTGAAGGCCTTCATTGTGACACCCCCCCCGCCCCCCCCCCCCGCGCGGGTCTGGAGAGAGCGCGATGTTCACGGTGCGGTGCTGTGACCGCTACCCACCGCTAGCCAACCGGCTCGTCTGAAAACCGCGACTTCAAACTGCCCCCGCTTGCCGTGGCGCGTGGCGCCCCCTACGTGCGGGTTTCCCTCCGACAGTACGGACAGGAAGGGGGGGTGGGGGCAGGAACCTCCTCGCTGCGCAGTTGCCGTTATTTCACTCTTAAGCGTCTAATGGGACTGCCTGACTGACTGCGCTTCCGACCGGAAACAGAAAGCAGGCCGCCTTCGCCTCGCAAGAGTTCCGAAGAGCTAAAAATACATTTTTTTTTTCATGCTTGAACAATGTTATGATTAATTTAAGGCATGAGCCTCGTGTGTTTCTCTTAAAATAAAGTGCTGTGGAGTAGAACGCCATCTGCACAGGGAACGCAGTTCGGCATTGTTTTTGTCACGTCACCATGGCGACGCGGAGGAGGAGCTGTGCAAGTTTGCACAAAGGGAACTGGAAGATAGCGATTCTCTTCTCAGCGATATGTAGGTCACTCTCTTGCTGTCCCGCGACCGGGCCCTTTCCACTCAATACTGGGTCCGAAAAAAAAAACGTGGTTCGATCAATACAGATGCCTATCCAGGCCACACACAGTACTACAGGAGAGCCCCTACAAGCCACACACAGTACTACAGGAGAGACCGTGATTATTCTATACCTTACTGGCCACACAGTACAGCAGAGGCGTGTCTCTCTCAGATGAAAACTGGTGACTTGTGGGCAGCTGGTGTGTCATTGGCTGAAGCAGTCATGTGGTGTGCCACTCAGAACAGAAAGCAGAAAATAGACTGAAGCCCCGCCCCCCTACGTTACATGGATTGGCTGTCCGCAGTATCGATATTTTCATTGGTCATCATTCTAGCCCATGTGTGCAGTCTGCCCTCCACACATGCATTAAAGTCCTCCAGCTCAGTCCTGTCCACACTCGCGGGTTCCTGTTAAAACCGCGCGGTCACAAAATGTACGCTGCAGGCGGCCGACCACGTCGGAGCAGATCCTCTGACCGCATCATTGTGGCCCTAAACCTAAACGGTCATCACGTCTTAAAGAGAGCTGGTTGTTGCCCCCCATCCCGTAGCTTGCCGTGCCCCTATTCATATGATCCACCCTGCCCGCCCCCCCACCCCGTAGCGGACCATGCCCCCCCCCCGGCCCCCCCCTTACCTTGATGCTGCGCCTGTGCGCTGCGTCCAGGATGGCGGGCACCAGGTCCTCCGTCGGCTCCCCGTTATCGTCCGCCAAACCGGGGGGGTACCAGGACAGCACCAGCACTCCTGAAAGCGGGGGGCGGCGACACAGTCTGGGATCAAATCCGCATCCCGGCCGAGTTCAGGACACGCAGACGTTTAGGAGGTAAAAGCGCCGAACAGCGCACCCCGTGTGTGAGCGGCGTTCTGCAGCCGAACCGTGCCGCGTCGAGCACTGCTCGTTGGATTCAAACCCGCAGCCCTCCCACACACACCGCTCAGATGCTGTGCAGTAGAATGCAGCGGAGGTACAGCCCTGCTCGGAGTGACTAATGCACACAGAATCTCTCACTGTCAGCAAATATGCATGAAATTTTACTCCCATTTATTTGGGGTGCTCAATATCTCCTGAACAGCGTGTACTGCAGACTCAGTTTCCCTGTTGGTGTGGATTTTTGCTTTCAACACAGTAACTGGATATCCCTGAGCGCTCTGAAATCCACGCCGTACTGCTGGGATGTCCCGGTTATTAGAAAATAATGTAGGCTACTTCGGTGGTAGTATGGGGTTACAGAAGAAATCATATGACAGATGGACCGACGACAACGTCAGTGGGCTAATTTGCCTAATCTTCGCGGTACTTTAGACCCCGGTGGAAACGCAGACAACCATTGGCTGAAGGAACCTTTTAGTTCCTGGTAAAGTAGTTCCTGGGACTGAAAGTTCCGGGTAATTTTGGTGGAAACGCGGCTTTAGACCACAATAGCATGTCTGACCGGATGCTAAATGTGACATAGCTTGGGCTTGAGCCTTCCGTGACATCCTGAATTTAACTGGAGCATGCATTGAGCAAGTATGCAAACTATGCAGTATAACAGGAGTATGCATTTATCAAGTATGCAAACTATGCAGTAAAGTAGGAGTATGCATTTAGTAAAAGTGTGCAAACTATGCAGTAAAATGGGAGTATGCATTTAGCAAGTATGCAAACTATGCAGTAAAACAGGAGTATGCATTCAGTAAAAGTGTGCAAACTATGCAGTAAAATGGGAGTATGCATTGAGCAAGTATGCAAACTATGCAGTAAAACAGGAGTATGCATTTAGCAAGTAGGCAAACTATGCAGTAAAACAGGAGTATGCATTCAGTAAAAGTGTGAAAACTATGCAGTAAAATGGGAGTATGCAATTGTCCAACATGTAACAACTAGCCTCTGTATTTGTATTCGCTCGAGCTCAGTGTATATTTACGCAACGGATGCTTTTGTCAGATAATTATAGACGTGCATCTGTATGCGCCCGCACACACAAAAGAAATTGCACAGATGTTGTTTTACACTGGAAGAACTTCAGCCCACCTCTGTCTGGAAAGAGTGGCAATGCTTTTATTTTTTTTGTTTTTGTTTTTCATTCCAGTTGCAAACTGACGTCTTTGCTTTGGTTTACGGCGCGACTTTGACCTGCTGTCCCTCCACCATCTGTCATGGAGGACTGCCTGGGTGAAGGGGGGGGGGGGGGGGGCAGCAGGTATATTCCATCTGCCCCAACGCCACAGCAGAGCTGCACACTTTGCCGAGGCTCGGGACGACGGCTGCCTCTTCCCTCTCCCCCTCTCTTTGGACAGTAACTCTACCCCAGGCCCCCATTACATTCAGTTACATTATTCATTTGCTCAGTTCAGCCCCCACTCCCCTCCCCCAGCCTGGGCTTAGCTGTTTTTAATCACTAAACTGGGGGTGGGGGGTTGGGGACTTGCTCAAAGACACCTGAGTATCCTATTCCATACCAGAACCCAATGAGTCAGTTTGTGTTGTGTTTTTTTAATCAGCTTTTTAAAAACTGTTTTATTATTATTATTATTATTATTATTATTATATTTTAGGAAAACACCTGTAAATTTGTCTTGGTGTTCACCTGCCCTACGCCTATCTCAGGTAAACAGGTAGCTCCGGGCACTCCCTGTCCGCCTGCAGCACTGTAGCCTCTGCTCTGAAAGGAAGGACGGTCTTTTGATATCCGTCCCACTGATCGATCCGTGGTGAAATGCCCTCAGAAGAATCAGTGGGGCATTACGACAGATGGGCTCCGAGAGAATATCACAGATACCCTTTGGTTCTACGCAGACGTTCGTGGACAAATATAAAAGCTTTAAACTTTTCCCCTCCTCGCAGTGCTTACTATGGGCGTACATTAGAAATCCGGGTCAATTATATTTTGGCAAGTAATTAAAACACGAATCAGGTTTACTACCCGACAGTTCCTTCCTGAAACTGGCGCTGAAGTGTCGGTTGGCCCTGAAGTGTCGGTTAGCGCCGCTGTCCGTTCTCTCGGTGCTGAATGTGCTACCGCGGAGTAACTACGATTAACGGTTCTGTTCAAGCGGTCTCGAGCTGTGTTGAACCCAGCTGGGTTCCGTGATGAAATGTAGGCTACATCTATATTACTAGTTTGGTCATTTACAAGAGCTCAGTACACTAAATAAATTCACGAACTGTTGAGACGCTTCCGCTTAGGGCTGTAAAGGTATCCCCTCTCAGCGGGATTCGCCTAAATTAGGGCTGAAGTTTCTTTTTGGAGTGAGGCTTTTAATTAAAATCGATCGCTATCAACTCCGTTACAGAACTGCTCCAGGCGCCCCGTATGGCGGGGTCAAGCTGGAGTCACTCAATCGACGTCTTGGGTTTCGAAGTTTGCGAGCTAAAGTTAATCGAATTCAAATAAAGTTACTTTGAGACATTTTTGTGTTTTCCCTCTTCCGTTAGTTTTGGGTGCTGTGTTGGGTGTTTGGCACCGGAATCACAACAGAAAACATCAATGCGCGCGCTCATACTGGACCTGCCGCCGCGGCTTCCAGCTGCTCCATATGCGACTCCAGCACGTCCGGATCTCTCGAGCTGTATGGTCCCAGTTCCGGGTAGAAACTGGAGCCAATGTCTTCCGGCGGCGTGTGCCTGCCTTTCGGGTAGCTGGCGGCTATCTTTGGGTCCCAGTGTGGCACCAGAACGTGGTCCCAGTGCATGTATTTCCCGTCCATCTGCGGGTTGCCGTACCACACGTAGTAAAATATGTGGACGTCGTAAAATATACTCCTGTCCCCAGGGCCGGAGTTGGAGAAGACGACTTTGGTGTTGCTGGCGGCGCGCGCCTGGCCCGGCGAGACCACCACGTTGTTGGACATTGACCGCCGGTCCACCCTCTCTCCGACCATGGGCATGAGGTCCAGTCCTGGCGCCAGGTCGTTGAAACCGTCGCTGGGTTTCAGCGTTCTCAATCCCATCATGGTGCCGAAGATGAAAAGGGTAAACAGAAACAGAGCCACGCAGGCTTTCTTGCGTAACCTGGCCATTGTCAGCACTGACCCCCGTAGCCTGTTGTTGAACGTCTCCAGGGGCTGCCTAGCTGGCTACTCGCCTGTCCTCGCGGTGAACGGATGTTGCCGGAGAGTCAACGGCGTTGAGGCGACTTCAGTGTTCGCGAAGCTGCGCGGCGTGTCTGTTGTCTTGTTTCCTCCATCAAAATTGGTTTGGCATAAGCAACGCCAGAACTGTGAGAAAAACGTGGTTGCGGCTATCTAAAAATACTGTATCTGCGGCATTTTATGTAACACGACGTTCCCTGGACTTCCCTAAGTTCACCAAAGCACACAGTTACATGATTGCGGACGGTAGTGTTTGCCTTTCTGCAGTCAGCGCAATGTAACGTTATGTTACATGACGCAACGTATTTCAAACATCCAACGCACTCGCCAAGAATGATATGACAGACGTTTCCTGTCGCTATGTGTGTAGCGCTCAGCCCGATAAAAAGCAGTGTTAAGCAGGCGTAGGCTAATCAACAAAAATATTTTCAGATTAAACACAAAAGAAGGGCTACACTGATGAAGTACGTGTTGAAAATAGCTCCGGTTGTTGCCTATGTTAATCGAAGCAATAACACAACTGACGATAACGCTGCACACTTCCCTGTCACTTAGCAATGTGACTTACCAAAGCATTTCATTGAACGTAAATTCTTCGGGACCTTTCTCAACGAACTGATTGTTTAGGTTGGATGCGACTGTCAACAAATACCTCTGTTCCCTCGTGGCTAAACTTGCAACATTAATAACCTGAGTGCCGTGTAGCCATCTCACTTTCACCAAACAGAAATTCCATTTTACTTTACCTGAGTGTTTACGGTCTTCTAATGCCTAGGATATCAAGTAGCCGGTGTGCATGCTAGCAAATCATTTTCGTATGACACCATCCTACTAAGATATCGTTTTCATCCGCAATTTCGAAATTGTGGGCGAAGAGCCACTTCCGATACATCCGATTAAGGGGGGGGGGGGAGGAAGACGAAACCCGCGATAGCAGGACGCGAGGATCTGATCCGAGCCGTGAATGTGTACAGTTATGGTGGTGGCCTTGAGTCGTTAAACCGTCACACGGCGAGGCGGCGTCGTCACCCTTGTCTCCGGCGGCATCCTGCAGTGTGATCGCCCTGGTCCCGTGCCTAAATAATGCTCACCCCTGCGCGGCGTTATGCTTCCTTGTAGAATGCGAGAGCGACGATGCAGAGCGAGACTTCCATCCGGGCTCTTCCTCAGTCCGCGTACGATCACAAGGTTCGAAGTATCTTGGCTATTTGACTGATGGTCGTGCTCACAATCCGCTCGGCGTCTGAGCTCACTCTCCTTTATTGTCATTTTTCTCCTCCTCTACACGGAGGCGGAGCTTTCGCCCGTCTGCTGTGGGAAAGAGACGGGTTGGGTGGGGACAATGCCATAGGCGCGCGTTATAGAAAACCGATGTTTAAGATACGCGTAAAAAATGCCATTTCCTAAAGTATAATCTGGTTAATATATTCCAGCAGATAGATCTATTACCCACTATAAATTACAGCCGAATTTTGTAATGTTTGTTGGGGGGCTGGTGCCGGTGCCGTGGGACATCACATCACGTAGAATCCATCCATCCTCCCGTCTTATCAGCCTAATTGCAAAGTTGGCACTGACATCAGACGCACCCCCATGCATTTCCTTGATGTGAGGCGCACTTTGATTTACTCCCGCGTTGACTGTGCTGCGGCTGTTTATGCCTCCCCCCCTCTCTCTCTCTCTCTCTCTCTCTCCCCACTCTCTCTCTGTTTCTTTCTCTCTCTCTCACCCTCTCTCTCACTGTCTCTCCCTGTCTATTTCTCTGTCTCTCCCCCCTGTCTCTCTATTTCTCTTTGTTTTTCTCTCTCTCTCCCTCTGTCTCTCTCCCACTCTCTCTCTCTCCCTCTTTCTCTCTGTTTCTCCCTCCCTCTGTCTCTCTCTTCCCCACCCCCCCACTCCCCCACATGGTGACCAGTGGCATGCTTCATTTCTCCTCTTGTGCTGGTCAAGGCCTCCCACCTACACATGCCCAAGGGATTTATTTTATTTTATTGTGACTACCCAGTAACTGCCGTGCGCACCAGGCCTACTGGCTTCACATAGAATAAGGTGTTTATTCGGACTTTCCATTGCGCATGGTTTCATCTGCTCGTAGGGGAGAAATGGGCTCAGGAGGAAATATCTCTCTGATTGGTTTAACTCCTCCATCAGGGGGCCAATGACCAACGGCTTCCACATGCTATGTGTGCACATAGTCAGAAACAATTCTTAGGTATGATGTGGTAAAAGTCGGACTAAAGTCTGAGTCTGGTATTTGAATCATGCTCAGCATTGATGGATCCATGGATTCATACTGTCTTTGCAATCTTCAGTCATCCAGTTTTGATGATTAAGTGCCCAGTGTAGCCTCGTCTTCCTGTTCGTAGCTGACAGAAGTGGAACCCAGCATGGTCTTCTGTCGCTGTAGCCCATCCGCGTCGAGGTTTGATGCCGTGTGCATTCAGAGATGCCCTTCAGCACGCCGCTGTTGTAAACGGCTGTTATTTGAGCATTTGTGGGCTTTCTCTTAGCTTGAAAGAGTCTGCCCATTCCCCTCTGACCTTCACATCCACAGAACCCCACCATGATGTTTCTGCATATGCCTGACTGTAACTCTAGCCTGTAATGCATAAATCCAGAGGCAGTTTTCTGAGATGCTGGAACCCACATGGGCCCACATCAAAGTCGCTTAGATCACGTGTCTTGCCCATTCTAATGTTTGGTCAAACCACCATACCCCTTCATAGTCTATGCATGCTTTATATATTGAGTTGCAGGTGCTCCTAAGTTATGCATTGTAGCCTGCCATCTTCTTTTATCTTATCCTGTTAACTTCCAGTATGTTGCAGCTTGCTGCCTGTCTGTTTATTTTTTCCCCTAAAAATTTAACTGTTTACCGGCCCAGTGACTACAGTCGAAAATTAGCCACCAGGCTAAATTTGGCACATGTACCGAAATGCTGATCAATGTGCATTGTCCCTGTCAAATAAACTTAAGGATTTTTTTTTAGATAATAAAGTGGCTACTGAATGTATTGTATGTGCATAGCGTTACTAATTAACATACACAGGCTATTATTAGGGCTATTATTAGTGCACAGGTTTTTTTTTTGTTTTGTTTTGGATACCTTTATTACTCCCAGACTCCTTTATTAGTCCCTGTGGGTGAGAGAACGATTCCCAAGGTTCCACGCTAATTGTTTCAACTGGAATTCCCTCGCGCGAGGGAGCGGTAACGATGATCTAACCGAAGATAAGCTACACTGCATGTTTATTTATTTATTTATTTATTTATTTATTTATTTAGTTGTTTGTTTGTTTGTTTGTTTGTTTATGTGTTTGTTTCTTCATTTTGCCGTGGTCTGCAGTAAAGTATCGAGTGACCAGTGGAGCAGTTGATGTGTTCAGCATGAAAGTGCTCCCGTCAGTTCAGCAGCTGGAACTTAATCATTGCAGCAACGGCCTCTTCTCTGTACAAATTACAGTCTCAGTATAAATCGCCAACCTAAATATCAAACTTCAGGGATGCTTATTATTAATCACACCTTTAAAAATTAAACTGGGGGACACGAATCACAAATGGTGCAGAACTGGATGCCCACGCTGGTGATTTTGGGCCCTCAACAAACGGTCGATGGAACGAAACGCGATCTGTAAAATTAGCCGCGAGACTGCACAGGGGCGACTGCACAGGTGCGACCAGCCTGTAGGGGGCACCCTTCCAGCCAGTCTAAATTGAGTAGGCTTGTTGAGTACACCAAATGAGAAAGTTAAATAGTCAAATTTTTCTCTAACTGTAGTGTACTTACAGCCCTAGGATGATATGCTCGTTTCTGGGGTTTTGCTGAGTATATTTGGGAGCATACTTTTCAGGAAATAAACCACACATACTGCTCTTTAATACCACCGTACTAATGCACACTAAACAGTATGCAGTGTGCTTCGTAGCCAGTACATACTTTGAGGGGCTGATTAGCATGCAGCCCCGATGCCGCTGGGGGTTGCCAGTATCTTTGTGGACTCCACGGCCACTGCGTCTGCACTGCCTGGAAACCCGACTCTGGAGTTTACGGGCTGCCTAATCAATTACTTTAATGAAGCACTTATGTGCTGAAACACACCGTGTAGCACAGCTCCTGGTGTTAAATCAACTCTCGCAGTGTTTATAGGATCCAGTGAGGAGAGATGTGCTCTCCGTTAGGGTTGATAGTACTCCATCGTTGTTGATTTTTACACTGACTGTCGCGATGTGCAAAAACCTGCCTTTCTCTTCTCGTCGTATCATGTTGATTGATGCGATCTCGTTGGCTTTTTTATGTTTTACGTTGGCTGGTGGGGTTTTATGATTGTTGTCCTGCGCCTTTATGCGCCGCGTCCTTTTATGGCTCCCTCCATCTTGTTAGAGGCTGCGGTTGAACACTAGCCAGTTGGCTAACGCTGGAGCATTTACAACAGCGCTGATTAACGTGCACTGTCCCCGTAAAAATAAAATTTGTAAAATAAAACTAAAAGATTTTTTTTTTTTTTAAAACAGCAGACGCTAGGGGCCCTCAGGATTCCAGTCTGACAGCCCTGCTTTTAGGCCCAAACCAGTGCAGTTCCTTCAGCACACACGCTATGTTAATTAATTCGTCATCACTTAGTGTTTTGTTGAAAATGGCCAGAATTACTTTTACATTTTACACCCACACAGCTGCAGAATAGGACTATTTTTGAATAAGCATTTTATCCAGTTCTGCATTTCTTCTGTAGTAAATTCTTACAATTATTCCATGACGTCCACTTATTTCGGGGGTAAAAAAAAAAGAAAAAACAAGGGTGCCACCAGGGATTTAGGGCCCAGTGAAAAGATCTCACATTGGGCCCCCTCCCCCCCACCCCCCACCAGAAAACCCTGTGTTCTAGTATTGTCTGTGGGCTCCCAGTCAGGGCCCTTGTAATCGTCCTAACACCCCCCCCCCCCCCACCCCCTAACGGCACCCCTGAAAAAAAACATTTCTCATACTGTCCTGTTTCAAACAAGCTCTTGAGCTCTTGTACAGGCTGCTAATAAGACTTTTATAAGTGGCTTGCACACGCTCGTGAATGATTAATTATAACGGCGTTAAATGACACCGTCAGCTGGAAAACGGAATACACTGTAGTGTTAGATGAGCGGAAGCTGGCCTGAAAACGCTTCAGGTAGCCTACAGAGGGTAGCCGACGTCACAGTGGTCAGCAGTCAGCGCGAGAGCATTAGTAGCCGGTTAGCACGGAGCAAATTGACTGATCGGAATAGTATCGTGCAAATGCAATGAACCCCTTTTCTGAAGACGGATGGGGTTCGGTTGCCCTTTGTTGCTGCTCTATTGGCAACGACTCTTCAGTGCGCTCCACAAAACCGTTGAGCAGGCCAAGCCTATCTATTCCGTAGACGGTCGACCTACCCTCCCAATCTCGGCTAATTTAATTACGAGAGGGTCCACCACGGAGAACCACATTAAATATGTCGGGGAGGGACAATTACTCGATATTTCTTATCGCGTGCTCCACTGGGGCCTCCTCTCTGGGCATTGCACTCTGAACGAAAAGCGCTGCTGCAGCGAGACATTATGAAACTCGCCTGTGCCGCGCGCGCGTGCGAGCTCTCAGACCGGCAGTTAAAACGCGTTCTTCGGCCGTTTGAACTCGCTCCTTCCTTCCGCAATTCTTTTCGATTATGAAAATTTTAATGCGGCGGGACAGATCCATTCCGATCCATCCATGCCCCTTCACACGAGTGGCTGACCAGCCGCACTGCGATGGCTTCAGAGGTCGGCGATTTTGTTGGGGAAATTGCAGCTCCACCTATACACTGTAGCCCAGCTATCCCTGGAGGTCCCGTCCTGCGCAGATTCCACTTGTCCCGCTGCGGAAGCGAGTGGGTCCGGGAGCTGATCACAGTTTTGCTAACCCATACCTATTCTGTGAGTTCTACACGTGTGCGTTTAAATAAATCCTTTTTTTTCTCTTTCTTTAAAAAAAATCACGATTCCTCCCATTTGTTTTCCACCGATTTTGCCCTCGCTATATGGAGAATTTGTCATTTGGTAAGAGGAACTGCTGCGGTCTATATATAGCCTGAAACTTTTTATGCTGTTTCTGCTGGGCATTTTTCAAGCCCTAATGGAGCACATTTTTTGAAAATGTTATTTGTATTTATTTTTGCAGGTCTTACAGGCAGTACAAGGTCAGTATCACCTCCACCTTTTATGAGCTGTGGAGGTGGTTTCTAAGATCAAGCATGACAAAGTGCCCCGCTGCGCAGGTGTGCTGGAAGGCCGTTGATTATTAAAAGCCGTCGTTGTGTGGTTGTACGCCAGCCGTAGCCTTAGGAACCGTCCGTCCTTTTACTGCTCCTCAGTTTTCATTGTGCAGGTGGGGGAAAAATCAGGTCGTTAGCAATTTGTCAGGTTTATCACACTCACCCTGGACAAATCTTCCGCAGAGGGAGATGTATGGGTTGACGGAGTCTGTCGTTACTCACCGGAGAGGGCGTCGCTGAGCAGCTGGTGTCGGGCGGGAGTGGCCAGTGGGCGTGTTTATGTAAGTGCGTTCCGAAGCGCTCCGGGTTGATTCGTTGGATTGTTCCCGTGGATGGACTCGCGCCTCGTGCATTTATATCACGGCAGCATGACTTCTGAAAATCTTTTTTTTGGGGGTGAGGGGTTGGGGTACTGATTTTGGTGGGGGGGGGGGGGGTGGCGGGTTTCGACAAAATACACCTGTCGGTTTCCTCCTAGCGGAAGGCCGTGGGATGGCATCGCGCCCGACCCTGACCTTGGCAGTGCCACGTTAGCTGGACGCACATTCGCCCTTAATGGGGACAGGATTCTGTGACCCCTCTCTCTAACGACCTGCTCGCCAGAATCCATAATCGCCCCCACAGGCCGTGTTCCAGAGAGCTGGCCAATCAATACGCAGCTTGAGCTGTGCCAGGGCAGTGTGGGGCACACAGAGCTGTGCCAGGGCAGTGTGGGGCACACAGAGCTGTGCCAGGGCAGTGTGGGGCACGCAGAGCTGTGCCAGGGCAGTGTGGGGCACACAGAGCTGTGCCAGGCCAGTGTGGGGCACACAGAGCTGTGCCAGGGCAGTGTGGGGCACACAGAGCTGTGCCAGGCCAGTGTGGGGCACACAGAGCTGTGCCAGGCCAGTGTGGGGCACACAGAGCTGTGCCAGGCCAGTGTGGGGCACACAGAGCTGTGCCAGGCCAGTGTGGGGCACACAGAGCTGTGCCAGGCCAGTGTGGCAGCTAATGGGTATCTACGTGAGGTCAGATCTTCATTTATCTGTTTATTTATTCTCCCCAGGGGATTTCCTGTAGTTGTTTGTTTCAGTGCATCCATGTGACCTCACACGTTCAAAGTTGACCGATGGTCTTACCTGCGGTCTCTGCATGTTATGCACAGACTTTTTAGGAAAAAAGTGCCTTGAGCATCATCAGATAATCTATGTGTGTCCCCCCCCCCTCCTTTAGGAGCCACGGTTTTACTTTACATCCCTGATTCCATGATGGATGAAGGGCGGGGGGCTGGAGTGCTCCTACAGGACCCCAGACAGCAGTGGCCTCACACACAGGTATGCTCACCTGAGCCTAATCAGACTCACACACAGGTATGCTCACCTGAGGCTAATCAGACTCACACACAGGTATGCTCACCTGAGGCTGATCAGACTCACACACAGGTATGCTCACCTGAGCCTAATCAGACTCACACACAGGTATGCTCACCTGAGCCTAATCAGACTCGCACACAGGTATGCTCACCTGAGCCTAATCAGACTCGCACACAGGTATGCTCACCTGAGGACAATCGGACTCACGAACAGGTATGCTCACCTGAGGCTGATCAGACTCACACACAGGTATGCTCACGTGAGGCTAATCAGACTCACACACAGGTATGCTCACCTGAGGATAATCAGACTCACACACAGGTATTCTGTAACCCCACCCCACCCATTTGAGAGGCCATTTCTTTTCTTGTTTAATTCACTCTCTTGGCATGTTTCTCTTCAGCACTTGTATATTTCTTGTTTGTTTGTAATAAACATGTTTAGGTGTTTTTCACGCCCAGGCCCCACCACCCTGCCCTGCTGCTGTACCTGACACTGAGCCCCCAATCACATACTCCTCCCCCCCCCCACCCCCCCAATTTGAGCACACCTGGGGCTCTCCGCAGGAATCTCTAAACGCAGGCAGGGGTGAAGGAGAGACTCGGTCCGGTTTCAGATTCAGCTTTTGCCCTGCTTCCTCTGGCACCGCACGGCTCTGTATTGACCCGGGTGCCTTCTGACATTTGTCTTCTGAAAAGAAAGTCTCCGCATTTCTTAACTTGTTTCTAGGCAACCCAGAGAACACCCAAGTGCCCTTAAAAGTCATTAAAAATAGTCATAACCTACATTTGGCGAAGGGAGGACTGGTGGCAGATCTGTGCTCAGCCAATCGTATGGCCAGAGTACATCACAGTAAGAATGTCCTGTTTGAATTGAGCCCACCACCCAGGGTTTATATCGTAAATCAGCTATTGCTATTGTAAAAACCACCAAAATAACATTTAATAAAACAGACACCTCACACATCACAGTGTCCCTATCACTGTAAAAGGATTTTTGGGTTTGTTGCGGAGGGAGACAAGTCTCCCACTAATCCGGACACACCAGTACCCTTTTTCTCTCTAGGGTAGGCTCACTTCTTAGGCTTGTAAATTTCATTCCTAAATTTGAATTTCAGACTAAATAATTGGCGGTGAAATGATCATTTCTTGTTTTGCTGGTCAGTTTAGGACATCGCCCTGCCAAGTGCGATCTCAGGTTTTACATCATGGATGCATTTTATCACAGATTCTCAATGCAGCACCAGACAATCAGCTTTTGTAGTATTTATTTTTTAACGGTGCAAGTTTTCTCTTCCGACCGTTTGGAGCTAAAGAATTCAAATTTGATGTACATTATGAAAATTCTTGAAGGTTTTTTGTCCAGCGCTGTGGTAGCCAAATCAACACTGGAGTGGTATATCTGGTGGGTTTGAAAGAATCTGTGTGTTTTCCCGTTAAGAACCATTTTGCACGGCTAACGTGAGCCACTTGAATGTGTGGAAAGTGCTCATTGCACCGCAGGCTTTCAGACAAGCCGCTGACCCCACTAAATCCCTCTCTGTGCGTCTGCTGCAGCCGCAGAGTTTTGAGTCCTTGTTTAGCACAGATTACATCATAAAACACAGAGGGGAGATGGGCACGCTCGGGACATGGAGCCATAAAACGAACCCGGACAGCACACTTTATTTTGGAGGTCTTCTCCATTCAGGCACACAGCAGGATTTATATTATTATTCACACTGGATTCAAAAAAAAAAAAAATCCACCTGGTGTATATATGAACACACACTTGCTTTCAAAACTACTGAAGGCGTCGAAGTTGCAACTCTGGATTTTTTCATGAACGTGTTCGCGCGATTTTGTCTGAGCAAACCCCTCAGTGACCCTCATTATTCAGAGTGAGCGAGAGAGAGACAGAGAGAGAGAGAGAAAAGAATGTCCTGGCAGCAATTCAATTTAATTCAGTGAACAGCCAGTTGGACAGATAGTATAGCAGTGACCGAATGAACTGAAATGTACTGAATCCACATTCCCAACCGCTGCACATCTGTCTGGACTGACTGTCCAGGCACGTCCTCCACTGTCTGCACATCCCCATTAGGCCAGCTAACGATTTCCTTGTGTGGGGACGATTCTAAAGGATGCGTCCAGCAGGCCTTTTGAAATAAAAATTATAATTGTTATTTCAGATATCTGAAATCATGTTTTCAGCTGGCAGGTTTGCATGTTAAATGCCACATTATTATTTTTCTGACCGTTAACAAAAATGCAAAAATTGTCAATTTTCATTTATTTTTTTAAAAAAGGGCAATAATAAGTGTTTGAAGTGCATGTTTTTTTATTTTTTTGCTCACCTCATATTGTGATTGACAGGCGGCTGGTCGTCACGCTTGATTGGATCAGACAAGTCAATGACTGACAGCTCAGCGCAGTCTCGCCCATTATAGGATTTTATGAAGCTTCTCTCCCTCATTACTAGACTATTACCTACAGAGAAGGCCGGACAGCTTCACAAAAAAACAAGCTCTTTTCACTCAGCACTGGAATGAAAATGGCACCGTCTCCTCCCTCCTTGTCAGTTATGTGAGCTCGTGGAAGGATTGCCCACTCTAGAGGCTGTGGTCTTTGTGTCCTGCTACAGAACCAGTGGGTCTAAGAGTCTGAACAGGTGTACTGCCCTCTGTCGAACCCCACTGGGTGTCATTAATCAAACGCGCCACCAGGGGGCAGAATCTTTCAAACTGTCGCTCCTTCATTAATATTTATCTGCTTAGTTCCCACCCAGAATCAATACTGATAATAATTAACTGTATTATTGTTATTATTATGGCCTGATTGGAAGGATTTTCCCCCAAATGTAGAGCTTTGTGATGAACTCATGGGTGAAGTTGGGGAGGGGGGGGGTGTGGGGGAGTTGAGTGGCGGGGCAATGTGCAGGAAAAGCCAGGCAGGTGTAAAATTGTAAAATTGGATCCGGGGGTGGATGGAGACTTAGAATTCATGAGCACCGCAGTTACTGCTTCACATACAAGACTGTTGAACCTGAACAGGTACTTTACCTGAACAAAAACAATCTTTTCTTCTGATGGATTGACAATCCCATTACTCAGAACCGTAATATTGCTACATTTTGCAGTAACTTCTGTCACTTTAATAAACAGTGACAAATGCTCGAGGCTTTGTGGGCGAGATTAGGTCATTATTGGTGGTGCTTGCTGAAAAATGTAAAAGGCTTTTTCTCAATTATTACCACTTAACAAAGATAAATAATTTACATTACTCTAATATACTGCAGTGCATTGCACCAGATATCATATTATTATGATTATGAGTATGCATTAAAAATTGCATGAGTGAATAAGTGAAGTTTAAAAAAGTAAAACATTTTTAATGAACTGAAAATGAATCCATCAGTCAGACGTGGGATGGATTTTGCTGATTTTCCTCACACTGTGGTATTGGCGTCTGCGGTGTGAATTTGTCATGCAGACGTTCTCACATTTGTATTCAGAGAAAAACAGGACCACACACATCTCGGGATGCTGTAATTATAATCCCAGCGCTCAGATGTCTGTGGTTTAAAGGCCAATAACCCATTCATTTCACTCATTAATCCCAACTCTCAGCTGTCTGTGGTTTAAAGGCCAATAACCCATTCATTTCACTCATTAATCCCAACGCTCAGCTGTCTGTGGTTTAAAGGCCAATAACCCATTCATTTCACTCATTAATCCCAACGCTCAGCTGTCTGTGGTTTAAAGGCCAATAACCCATTCATTTCACTCATTAATCCCAACGCTCAGCTGTCTGTGGTTTAAAGGCCAATAACCCATTCATTTCACTCATTAATCCCAACGCTCAGCTGTCTGTGGTTTAAAGGCCAATAACCCATTCATTTCACTCATTAATCCCAACGCTCAGCTGTCTGTGGTTTAAAGGCCAATAACCCATTCATTTCACTCATTAATCCCAACACTCAGCTGTCTGTGGTTTAAAGGCCAATAACCCATTCATTTCACTCATTAATCCCAACGCTCAGCTGTCTGTGGTTTAAAGGCTAATATCCTATTCATTTCACTCATTAATCCCAACACTCAGCTGTCTGTGGTTTAAAGGCTAATAACCCATTCATTTCACTCATTAATCCCAACGCTCAGCTGTCTGTGGTTTAAAGGCTAATAACCCATTCATTTCACTCATTAATCCCAACACTCAGCTGTCTGTGGTTTAAAGGCTAATAACCCATTCATTTCACTCATTAATCCCAAAGCTCAGCTGTCTGTGGTTTAAAGGCTAATAACCCATTCATTTCACTCATTAATCCCAACGCTCAGCTGTCTGTGGTTTAAAGGCTAATAACCCATTCATTTCACTCATTAATCCCAACGCTCAGCTGTCTGTGGTTTAAAGGCTAATAACCCATTCATTTCACTCATTAATCCCAACGCTCAGCTGTCTGTGGTTTAAAGGCTAATAACCCATTCATTTCACTCATTAATCCCAACGCTCAGCTGTCTGTGGTTTAAAGGCCAATCACCCATTCATTTCACTCATTAATCCCAACGCTCAGCTGTCTGTGGTTTAAAGGCTAATAACCCATTCATTTCACTCATTAATCCCAACGCTCAGCTGTCTGTGGTTTAAAGGCCAATAACCCATTCATTTCACTCATTAATCCCAACACTCAGCTGTCTGTGGTTTAAAGGCTAATAACCCATTCATTTCACTCATTAATCCCAACACTCAGCTGTCTGTGGTTTAAAGGCTAATAACCCATTCATTTCACTCATTAATCCCAACGCTCAGCTGTCTGTGGTTTAAAGGCTAATCACCCATTCATTTCACTCATTAATCCCAACGCTCAGCTGTCTGTGGTTTAAAGGCCAATCACCCATTCATTTCACTCATTAATCCCAACGCTCAGCTGTCTGTGGTTTAAAGGCTAATAACCCATTCATTTCACTCATTAATCCCAGCTGTCTGTGGTTTAAAGGCCAATAACCCATTCATTTCACTCATTAATCCCAGCTGTCTGTGGTTTAAAGGCTAATAACCCATTCATTTCACTCATTAATCCCAGCTGTCTGTGGTTTAAAGGCTGATAACCCATTCATTTCACCCATAACCTTTAGCGTCTGGTTTTAGGCCTCCGAGTGCTGCTTTTATGGACCTCACCTTTCATCTTCAGAAGAGGGTCTGCTCTATAAAAGGGCACAAATCAGGAAGTTAACAGTGTGCTGTAGTTTCGAACAGAGCCTCAGCCCGAGGGAGAGTTTAATCTCGGTCTGTAAGCGCACCTTGACTTCACTGCACCCTTTCTGAGCCACAAAATTCCAACAAAGCTCCGTTAACTATTGTCTAGTATCGAGTGAAGTAGAACAAACGAGAACAGGTTACAACACCAAGAGAACAGGTTACAACACCACAGACAATACAACATTACCTTCTCACCCCAGGTTTCTCCTCCTATAACCCATAATACATTTGTTAAGAGGTATAGTTTCATAATGTTTAGAACAGCAGATGGATATTGGTGATTTGGATAGTCATAGACAGACACAAATAGATCGTATATTGTTGTCTAATGTTAACTATGCGTAGTGGAGATGTTCCAGGTCTCCCTTAAATAACAGGTGTCAGTTTCAGTGAGGGTTTTCTTTTGGATAAATAGAGGATTAATAACATATGCACTAGTGAGGTATTTAATTTAGCTATAATGTTAAACACAGACAAGCCCTGAGCAGGGAATCGTATATACCACAAAGCAAGAGTGACACCGTGTGGACAATATTTTGCAACTAAAGGATTTTAAAGCGACCTTTGTTTCCTGCCTAGTGTAGGACAAAATGTAGGAAAGAAGGGTAGGGTTTATAGGGTCAGGGAGAGACAGGCATGAGTGACACTTTGAATATCTATGCATGTTATGAAGATCACATATTCACAACCCAGCACTTTCCGTCTGCCAGATCAGCTGAAGCAGGAGAGAGGGCATCAGCAAACCCAGCATAAGCATTGGCTCCCCAGGACAGAGTCTGACTGAGACCAAGTCAGACTGGGACTGACTCTGACTGGGACAGAGTCTAACTGGGACCAAGTCTGACTGGGACAGAGTCGGTCTGGGGCTGAGTCTGACTGGGGGCCTTTCATGATTCATGGGGGTCATTACATTACATTTATTTGGCAGCCGCTTTAGTCCAAAGCGACGTGGAATAAGTGCATACCAGAGGTCATTGGAACAACTAAAAAACACAGGTCCGATGAGTTACAATAATCATTATGTAACAGTTATCTCTCTCTCTCTCTTTCTGCAGGTAAGCTTACCTGGGCCTCCACTGATGCATGGTACATTGTACGCTGATCTCCAGGTACAAACACAACAGGTGGGTGCAGCTTTGCTCCCTCTCCATGGACACAGAGATAGGCGTACAGCATGCAGTGAATTCTGGCTAAACTCGGTTTCATCCAAGTCTGTAATTCCAGTTAATTCGGCGGCGTGCTGAAGCTAGTTTGGCGTTCCATCTCAGGAGTGATTTGCTGCTGCCCCCGTGTGGCCATGTTTAGTTTCTGCATGTACTGCGTGCATTGCTGTTCTAAGCTCAGTCGCTGCATCTTTGCTGAGGTTAATTTCTTTAGGACTTTCATTCAAGTTGACATAGAAAAATACCCATACAATTTTTATTCGTATCTTTTCGTGCATCACGCTAAATACTGGCTTGATTTAATGCTGTCTCCAACTGATGCGTGATAATACAATATTTCATAAACGGTATACTTGGTGAAGACTGGCCTGTTGATCAATCTGATGGAACCTAACTGGATTTTTCTGTTTAAATCTCTTAATTAATTTCCTTAAAATTAGGAAAAGGAATGTCTCAATTGCAAATGGGGTAATTTTATTGATATTAATTTGATAAAATATACATTGCAAACCGCTTGCGGAAATATACCGAAATATGTGTTATTTCTATGAATGATATTGTTTGCGTTTTAATATAATTTCAGTGACCGGTGCCACCTCACGTCACCAGTTAACGAAGCATCATCTGTGCGGCCTATGCGGGCAGTGATCGCTACGTACGCGCTTTTAAATTCTTTTGTAGGCGCGCGATATCAGTGCGGACCTGGTCGGGAACCTCTCCAAATGCCGCACATGCCGCACAACACCCAAACAGACCGATTTTATGTGCGCTCCGCAGAAAACATACAACAGCCCGAATGTGTGAACGTTCCATTAAAACTACGCCATTTCTCACCACAGGAGGGCGCACTAACACAAAGAAACGCGGGGCCAGGAGGATTGGAGCCGGTGACACAGGCACAACATCTGTGCACTGTAGTAGATTCCATTTGAACATTTTCATTGGACTTGTCCGTGCACGCATATCGCCTCGTGCTCTCAACCCGGCCTTTTTCTCTGTTACTTGCGCAAGTAGGTATGTTCGTGTTCCTTCCCGCAGGCCGCGCTCTCGTTCCTGCTCTTCCCTCGCGCAACAGTCGCAAAGCAGAGCTGTCCATGGTGCTGAATCTGCACTGCGTATTGATCACGGCTCGGCTCCTACTTCTACTTCTAAAACGATCACGAAAACGGATGATCTCTCTGCTGGATAGGTTAATCAGATTAATCATCAAGACGCATGAATGAAAGACATAATCAGAGTTAATTCTGTGATTTATTTCTCTCAATGTAAGCGTAACTAATGCTAGATTTTTTAAATAAAAATTTCTAAATATTTGATGGCCATCCTGTTACCTCATGTGATTTCACGTGATCATTTGGATGATTAAGTATTAATTCATTTTTAATGCATTCATTAATTATAACCCCTAATTCTGTCTATCTATGATACGCATACTGATATAGGCTACTCTCTCTCTCTCTGATTACCGAACATTATTGACTCAGTTGACTTGTTTGAAGGAGGCCGCTCCACCGGGCTGGCGTGCTTACTTTTTTAAAATTCTGAGATGTTTGCGTGCGCCGGACTCTCCGGAAGGTTTCAAATTCCTCTGTGCCGTCCAAGATAGAGGAAGAACCTCATTACGGATTAATCTCCGAACAGACCTTTCCCTCGTCCTTCTCTGCCCAGCAGTGACCCACTGTGATTCTGCGTGGACCTGGAATTTCAGCGTATGGGCCTACCGAAAATCGTGTGCCAACCGATCACAAGCGTTCGAAGTTGTTGCCTGGAAACTGAGCCCGACGATGAGGCTCCGGTCAGCTTGGTCCGAACGTTTTGTTGTTTTTTGTTCTTTTTTCGTTTTTCAATCAGAAGAGCACCAGGAAAATTACCTGTGATAGAAACCTTTCTCTGTTCTGGGAAACGGGGGCGTGAGAGAACAGCTGCGCCCCCATCCTTCACCCCCCCCCCCCCCCCCCCCAACTCCTTGACACAGCTGTCTGCGAGCATGAAAGCTCTATACAGTTGTTTAGGCCACAACCATCCCTGGTCACACAATTCCAGCTTTTTATCTCTTAACCCGCACGCTCGCACAGACACACACACACACACACACACACATATGCACACACACTCACACACGCACACACACGCACACACACTGCACGGTGCCGCGTGTCTCTCCCGCAATGCCAGTCAATGTCCGTTGGATTTCCCACATGAACTGGGAGCCTTCGGTGAAAATGAAAATACCTCCAAAAAGATCATTCTGATATGGGACTGAAGGACAAATAAAAAGAAAATTAGCAGAGGGAAAAAGAGCACGAGAAAGGTAATATATGGATTTCTTTGTTGTGTAATTACAGTGCTCAATAGCTCGCGTTTGTCTTTCCAAAAGTCATTATGCAGCATCTAAAGCTACAGACTAGCGAAACGTCAGCCACCTTAGCAACAGCCACACTGCCGAAACTATCTTGTTATCAGTTTAGAAAGTGATGCGTCACCTTCATTTATTTTTTTAAATTTTATTATGTATTTGAATTAGCTTGTTTCTCTCACTGTTTGCATGGAAGCAATGTCATCTTCGTTTTTCGACGGACTACTAATAAGCAAGTGAGTTCATTTATTCAGCTGTTACGTGGTTGATCATGTGATTTATGCTGGAGTAGGCTACATACGGGGTCACCAAAATCCTAGGACTGGCTCTGCTCCCCGTGATGGTGTTCGGGGAAACACGTGGGCCTACATCTGCTTTACCTCAAAACTGAAGCGGCGTCAGGTTATGAAAAACAGCATGTGATGGCTGCACGTGTGGGTTTAAGATACATGGTCCGTTTAAAATTAATTTTATTTCAGTCTCAGTATGTTTGCAAACAGTCTTTTATACAGCCTGCGTCCCATATGCACACAAAAATACATGTGTACGCAAAAGAAACGGGCGGAGGCTTCAATTATTTAAAAAAAAAAAAAAAAAAAAAAATTACGTTTAAACTGCATTAATATCACGTGCACAGTCCTGGCCACAGTGCTGCAGAGCTTTGTGGGTGTGGATTGTTGGGGCTTAAACCGTGATTTCAGATTAGAGCGATCGATCGGTGTGCGGATCAGGTCATTGATTATTTGCCGTGGCTCTTTGGAGGTGGGAGGGGCCGACAGCTTCTCGATCGTAGTTTGAGAAAGGGAGGGGGAGGGGGGGTCGTTATCCTCTTAGTCAATGCCCTGGGCGTTTACGGGAACACCGCGGGCACCGTTGCTATCGATTGTAGCGGTGGTGTGAAATTGTGGCACGCGAGCACCTGGCCGAAAAACGAGTACGTTCTCGTGAAAATTAAAGCTGCTGGACTGGTGGTGACGTGTTCAACCTGACTTGCGTGAAACTGTATATTCAAATGGCATCTCGCGAGGCTGCAGTGTGGTTCTTACTGTCACGGTTTCCGGATATGGATGCGTCGTAGGTTCTGGTAGCCTACAGAATCTCGACGGCATCAGTGCCGACCGCGGGCGGGGGCAGCTCCCGTGAGCTAGCGCTTATATCTCCGTCGGGCTGCTCAGAGCGGCACGCGTTTGATCTGCGGGATTGTTACTGTAGTTTGTGCCTGTAGGGTTGCCCAGGGTGGGATGGGTTTGATCTGCGGGATTGTTACTGTAGTTTGTGCTTGTAGGGCCCAAGCCCAAGCCCAAGCCAAAACATTACCTCCATCACGTTTTGCAGATGAGTGGGATGCTTTGGATCATGAGCTGTTCCTTTCTTTCTCCACACTTTCCTCTTTACATCACTTTGATACTGGTTAATACCCATCTCATCTGTCCATGGGACATTGTTCGACTGTGTAGAATCAGCTTTAGGCCTTTAAAAAAATAAAAGAAAAACTTTCTTGTGTATGGTCTAATGATGCAAAGACACAGCTGGCCAATAAACAGCTGAGCAGCTAATTGTCCCATTACTTCTGCTCCCCTAAAATAGGTGGTGGTGGGGGGGTTATTAATAAAAATGGGCTGTAATTCCTACACAAATAATCCGATATGGATGTAAATATACCCTTAAATTAAAGATGACCGTCTACACTTGTACCTCACATGTATTGTTTTATTTCAAGCGTTGTGCTGGAGTAGGCTACAGAGCCAAAACAACAATAACTGTGTCACTGCATGATTTCGTAGAATTTCACGAAACTAACTTTTACATTTTCATGACGTGCATAGAAGATGATGCAGAAAAAATATATATTGTAATTGTTTTGTCTAACAGGCGTTGTAATTTTCCGATTACTAGGCAAATTGATGGATTATACCACCGGCCATGTTAACTACAGTCAATAAACGGGCGCATTGGCGAGATCCCGTCGGCCTGACGAAGACCAAAAATAAAACGGTGTAAAAGTTGTAAACGACAAATTCATGCAAATTAAATAAACAATGTATCGCTGGGATTGTGCGAAATGATAGTAGGTGTGTTTTCTAGGTTCACAATAATATACGGACCACCGCTTTGAGAAGGCACGTGCCTGTCTTAGCAACATATTTAATATACCGTAAATATTCTGGATATTCTAGCTCCTAATAAGGCCTTGCCGAGGGAATACACGTTTTGAGAACACGAGAAGCTGACTCTAATTCGACCAGCATTTGTGCCGCTTATTTAACTTTTACTTTCTATTGAATGCGAGCTGTAGTCGTTCTGTATTGTTGCCGTCGTTTATTCAGACGGTATTTCGTGTGTTCGGAGATAAGCATTAGGCCTACGGAATAAATAAAATTTGTATTTGCAGTGAACTTAAGTACCACTTGCTTTCTTCGTCATCAACAAAAAATACAAACCAATTAAGTTTTCTAAACCGAAGAGTTTACACGAGTCTCCTTGTGGGAAACTACAGGTATGCCTACAAGCTATAGCTGGAAAATGTCCAGGTGGTAGAACCTGAGGGGCACATTTAGCTCGTGGGCACCAGCTGCCACGTGGGCGCATATTCCGGGCTGTGTCACCGCAATGCGAGCCCGGTCCCATTCACACTGTGCGGTTTTACTTGTAGTATCCTCGCGAAAATAAAAACCGCTTACCATTCTCTTCTTCGCCGTGACTCAGGTCTTGACGGGCAGACTAGACGGGCCTCGCCGGAGTTGTTGGACTATTGCTAAGCGACCACGGCAACAGGTGAGCAGCCGCTGTAACCGGTGCCCGCGAGGCCTCTTTTGTCTTACTGAAACCACCTGACTTTGGCCAAGTTATATTGGAGCAGATGCCTTTTTTAATTGACGCTAATTGGGAAGTGGACACGGCCTGTTGCGTTATCACAATGGAGCGGAGGGACCATCTGCGCATTCAAACTTTGCGGCTTTGCGCTCGTAGGAATTTTTCTATACGCGTAACAGTTGGTGTACAGATTATAAACATTTCTCCATTTATCTACCGCTCTGACTCAACTGGCTTTATTCAAATTTCAGTGTGTAATTGGCGGTTCGTCCTGACTATAAAAAGCGACAGAAGCGTTGGTAGAAAGGCAGTTCCTCAGTCTTGGCATGCAGTTTCTGTTGTGAAGACACCAAACGCTTGTGTTTAGAAACGTTCTCTGCGTCGTGTTTGTCGATATTTTCCGGAGTAACATCATATTCTTGGCATTTACAAGTTAAAAATACGTCTGCTTGAAATACATGCTTTGGCTCTGGCGCGGGGATGTGTCCAACCAGTTGCGACTTTCTATATTGTGGTGAGTATGTTGGTTCAATTCAGTAGGCCTGTTTACGTATTGCGTCAACAATAAATTTCAAATGAAGCCAACATTTATTTACATTCGTTTTCTATAAGGGATCTGGCGCATTATCAGTAGGCCTAATGCTCTTAAGTCATAGAACGTTAATCACAAGTAAAAAAATATTAGGAGTCAAGAGTCCGTTTTAAAATATATAGGCTATGCTTGCTTTACAGTAAAGGAAATATATATCCACCATTTTTAAAGTTAAGTTATGCAATCGTTTCCTGTGTCTAAATTGTTTTATCAAGCCATGTAAACTGAGTTTTTCCTGACCAACTTTAGCCTTTTAAACTACTGACGTCCTTCTGTTCAAATTCAAAACATAGACGCCTGAAGATGTGTGGTATTTTATGTGGGTTTTTTGTTTGTTTATATTTGAATTATTTCGCGTAGGCCTACATATGTTTTAGGCTACATACATATTTTTTATTTAAAATTGGAATTAAAAATGAATTACTTATATATTTTGTTGTCTTTAAAATAAAAATCAGCAAACGGGTGGCTCTGTAAATTACATGCGTGATAATATGGCGATGTTTAAGTATTTGAAAAAACATGTAATTTATGTTGAATTTGACCTTGAATAATCTGAAGAAAAAATCTAATTTCTTAGTAAGTAAGAATTAACAGCGTACCATGGTGACTAAATTCATCATTCCAAAATAGAATGCATTGCCACAATGTTGTGGAAATAATTTAATGACTTCCTTTTTCCATCTCCACGCATATTACTCTCTGCCTCTCCGTTCTCAGTGAACTGGTCTAATTTTCCCGTTAAAGCATGCCTTGAAGTCGCAGACCTCTTATTTGAAGACACTCCTAGGAAACCCCGCCTTCGCCCAGCGTAACCAAAATGACGACTGGACTAATCAAGCTGTCAAAGCAGTATTGATTATATTGATTAGCATTATATTGCAATATTTTATCATTTCCCACAAAATAACGATAACTTCATCTACTCGATGTATATATACAAGGCAATACAAATCAGTTTTAAGTTCAAATATATTGAGTCCAAGTATCAAAGACTTTAAGCTAAAAGTGTTATATGCAGCCATTGCTACCGTTAATTATAGCAACTCATTTAGAAACGAAAATGTCTTAAAATCTTGATGGCCTCCCCTGTCGAAAAATGTTATTATGGAAAACGGAATGAATTCTGGTCATGTCTCCAACAGCTAAAATATCTGAAGTGATATTCTTACGACGTCCTAAGCGGTCTTCCCATTATCAGCACATGACGAGACACCAGCATCCAAAACAATGCAAGAATAATATCCACCGATGTTATAATGTAATAATGTTACTCGGATATATAACTCAACGATGGAGGGGGGAGAACAAACGCATGCCCTGTTGTTTCATAGCTGTTATGTATTTACAGTCGTGGATACTGTGCTACACATACTGTTCCAATGTCGGCACTGTCGCATTCGTGAAATTCCTCAAATCTCAGGACACTTCGGAAGCCCTCGTGAAACTCACGACGCTCCTCAAGAGACCAAAGATTTTGGGCTTTTGGGCTGCGACACCTTTCGCGAAACCCACCTCTGCTCTTTATTAGACCTGTACAAATGAACGTAATCTGTAGAAGTTTATTTAGAATTTGTATTTTATTTTAACAAACTGAATTGGAACTATCATAACGTTATTATTATTATTATTATTATTATTATTATTATTATTATTATTATTATTATTATTATTATTATTATTATTATTAACAGCCCATAAACCTTTGATGGTGTTGCAATGCTTTTGCCACTTTTGTTTTGAAATTAATAATGGAATTAAATGATACAATGGAATAAAAACGACTTTGGTTAAATAAGCCGCCTCTCAAGGATAAAACAACGCTGCCGCCCCAGAGCCAGTTTCTTTGCGGACCATTTGTTTTATCGACATGACGCATTTGCATATGTGCATATGGTGAATGTACTGTAAACAATAAACATTCATGACGGTAGTTCGTAAGAACAGATTTCTAGGAAATGTATTAAAAACAATAATAATAAGTTAAGGCGAAATTGATTTTTGTTATCTGAATTTATTTTTTATTGATATTTGGTCGATCTGAATGCGACGGTTGTGAACATATTTTCTCGCATTCATTTTTTTTTCCAGAGTAATCGATGTTTTCCGGTGGGTGTTTGCTGTACATGCATAGATTATGGGGACATATTTTATTGGTAACTTACTTCAATTAATAATTCAATCAATTAATCAATCAATTAACAATTTCACCTAGTTGTGTTAGGTAGACTTTTTTTTAGTTCAGCTGTCACCTCAGCGGGTTTTGTCCGAAGCCCTTTTCCCGCAAGTGCCCCTTTGATTTGGGGATTTAAATTTTTTTTTTTTTTTATTGTTGCAGTTATGAATTTTCAGTCATTCATTTTGATAAAATATGTTCCATAAAATAACTGCGTGTGCGTAAAATAGCATTTTTCTAGGTTGATGTGCCTTTTTCACTTGCACCTGTCCCTCAAAAGGTCACCGCACATCCCTACTAAGTAATAATGTATAGGGGCGGAAGATATGGTAAAATAACTATAGCATCATTATTTAACTTTTATCGTGCCAATGTTAACCGGGAGATGTACCAATAAATACTGTTAAAATTACAAATACATCGCGCGCTCTCAGGCTGTTCGATGTGCCCAGTAGGGCACGCGCGGTCTCGGAAATGTAGGAATTCTAGAAGCCAGGGCTGCCCAGCCCTGTTTCTGGAGATCAACTGGCTTTCAACCCTAATTTGGCACATATGTTGCTAATAATTAGCAGCTCACCTAGACCTCTAGCTGTTGAATGAGGTGCTCTGTTAGGGTTGGAGTGAAAACGTACAGGGCGGTAGATCTCTAGGAAAAGGGTGGGCAGCCCTACTATCGGATGTATTTTATTGGGATTTCTTGTAAATAATCGAATTTGTTAAGTGGCCAGGACAGTTCATAGCGTACATAAATGCAGATGAATGAATACAGGACCCGTATCGCTTCAAGAAGTTATTAAACATGGTTTGTTTATTTTCTCCCCACATCTTTCACTTTCTTGTTTTTGAGATTTTTTTCTGTCTTTGATCTTAATTCAATAGTCTTTGATTAGGACTCAGAGCGGCATTGTGCATCATTGGCGTTGTATTTAATTGTATTGCTTAATTGTGTCAAATTAGATACTTTGGTTTGGCTTAAAGCACCAAAGGTCCTTAAAAAGTGTGATTTTACCGAGAGCTGGGAACCTGCATAGGTGCTAACAGTTCACTTCTCCGCTTTACAAGCCACTTGCAAAATATGCCTTAAATGTGCATTATAAAACTCCGTCCTTCGCAGCTTTGTATAATAGCACAGCGGTGGTCTGGGAGGCCAGAGGCCTAACATCTGCATGAGATATTAATCTTACAGTGGCTGTCGGGTGTGCTGCCTTGTGATATTTGCAGGCACTGCTAAGATAAACTCAAGCAGCTAATTTTTTGCGCATTTCGTAGCTGCCCCGAGTGTGCGTTTTGAACTACCCACTAGGGGGCATGGTCTCACAAGGGGATTTAAGGTGTGAATGGGCGCCGCTTTGGTAAAAAAAGTGCGCCTCCTGTCGTTTGTCACCATCTTCATTGTTTGCCTTCATGGACTTCTCCACACGGCGAGTTGACACTGAAGTGATTCTTAATTGAGGCTTTTAAACAAGATGGTGCCCTACCACACGGAATTTCAAATTGTATTCGATAAAAAAGTAAATAAATAAATAGACTGCGAGCCAATAACCATGAGATTGCTGCGCCTGTAACCTCTTGGTTTTTGCTTTGCCCGTCGTGGTCCTCCGTTTATGGTTTTCAGTTTGATATTTCAGTTATTCGTCGTCCTCTCTTATCATGTTTTCTGTATGATTAGTATATTTGTTAAAATCTGGGACGTTCGAAAATTACATTTTTTAAATGGATTTTTAGCTGTCTGTAGCCTAATTGAGATACATAAATAGGCTTACCAAAACCTTTTTGCCGGCATGCTCTCTTAAAAAGCAATTCTTCTTTTTCTACTTAATCTTCTTCTTATTGTTTTATTATTATTATTATTATTATTATTATTATTATTATTATTATTATTATTATTCAACCTCAAGAAATGTCTTGCCCTGCCGCTATTTTTTAAAATTCTGTCTAATTACTTGAAAGGGTTCAAACGATTTAATAGATGTGATCAATTACTATTGATCGGTGAATTCGTTTGAACCGCTTTCTTTCGTTTAATCGTGAAAAGTCCCACAGTACCTAGCTATCACAAGTCCAGTTTTGGTGGCAAGGCTACTTTTCTCGTTTTAAAAAAAAATTTAACCGAACAAGTCAAATAGCTATTGCCTTTCGTTTCCATTATTAGTCTAAGTGTTGACTGTTTCATAGATAGACCAACTTGACTTAGCTACAACGTCAGCCGAAGACATATTGTTGTCACACATTGTCCACTTGTGTGTGGCAGCTGTCCGATTCTGGCCAAGCGCGAGAGAGCAGAAGGGCGGGTGACATCCGACTTTCGCCGCGGTCATCGCGTCCCTTCCCCCCACCCCAGGCCGCGCAGCGTCGTCTCGAGGGCCACCCAATTTCGCGCGCCCCACAGTCCGTGCACATCTGCAGGCGTCGGCACCACTGGGGCGGGTGACCGCAGATTTAAATGACTGATGGCTTTGTAATATGGGCCTTCGCGTGCTCCGAGCAACGGCCACAAACACGATTAACACGACAAAAATGTTTTTGCCTGTGCACACACAAGTACACATACCTGTCTCGTCTCTTTAAATGGCATATTATTACATTTTCATAATCGAGAATAATAGCCTAATGGCTATTTACAATTTCTCTTTTTTTATCAAGAAAAATGTTTTCGCCCAAAAAAATAAACGTCATATAGGCCTGCTGCTTTTTGTTTGCTTACATATTTTAAATATATTTTAAAGCAATGTGTCACTCTCATCATTCTCTTCGTTTTCTTTCGTATGAAATGCTAACGTGGATTCTTCGTAAATGCGGCCACAGTAAATAATTTTATGAGCAGCATATATCTAAGTAAGAATGAAAAAATGGAGCATAAATAAATAAAAGCCCACTCGTGCAAGTATTCCTGCCGCACGCGTAATAGAGATTTCTTTTTTAAATGTATTAATTCTGAGCTGTAGTAAAATAACAACATAGATGCTGTAGGACGCATTTTGTTTTGTAAGAAAACAAATAGATACTGTTTGTTTAAGCGCTGCTCCCTTGTTTAAGGCTGTGGTTGGAATGCGAACTGACAGGCTTTAATCATTAGAATGGTCTCGGCAGAACTGGCCGGCCAAATGAACACCTACACGCATATTGCTTGAAGACAAAGTGGGGGAAGATGGTCATTAAATACTGTCCAAGGACAGAGGTAGTGGTAGTGGTGGGAGGGGGTTGGCGGGGGTTGGGCGACCTGCATCCCCCCCCCCCCCAGCCTCGCTCTGCTAGGTGGTCCCCGGCCTGTGATTGGTTACCTCCCAAATTTGGGCCCTTCCACCGAGGAATGTGTAATTTATCAGAGAAGGAGATTGTAATTGAGAATCACGTGGACTTGACCGAAATGAGTGGGGGTGGTAGATATGGAGAGAGAGGGAGAGAGTGAGTGAGAGAGAGAAAAGAGAGAGAGGTGAGGGCAGGGGCCAGTTTTGAGAAGCCGTATGACCAACAAATTAAAAAAAATCACCTTGTGAGCTAGGACTAAAAACGCGCTCTTCTGCTTAGCTGGATCCAGGGCCAAATAAAAAGAGGAACTATTCAACGCATATTCTACTGGATAAACCACAGGATACCCTGGATAAATTCGCCCATGGCAGAAGGTATATTTCTGGCATTTAAGATGTCTGTGATTATGTGATGGTGGGGTCTCGCTTTTTTGGGGAGGTGTGAGGTAGACAAATGTGGCGATCTGGGGGTTGGGTTTCCTCGCATTGTGTTTTAGATTTTGGGGGATTCCTCTGCGAAGCCTTCCCCCGCGGCCCTCCCACTTCACATTGTTTGAGGGGGCCGAAGATGTTGCCAAACCCCTTTGTTTGTTTCTTTCTCCGACTTTCCCTCCTTCAAACGAGACCTTTTGATTTTTAACGCGCGCGCGTGAGAGTGGCGCGGAGTGGAAGGGCGCAGCGAGTGCAGGATTCGGTGTCTCGGGCTTTGATTTGACTCGAGGAAAGAGCGAGATGGGCTCTGTTTCCAACCAGGAATTCACAGGTATCGCAAGTAATTATTTAATGAAAGGCGTGTATTTGGCGGAATGTGTGAAAAATCACGGATAGCTGCATAAAAACAGAAAACCTGTGTGAATGTATAGGCCTACAACTTCCCACTTTTATCTGACTGTGAACAGAACGCGAAAGTCACCTTGTGAGAAACCGTCTGTTTTTCTAAAACTTTCACAGTAAATCTACAAGCCTGCTTTGGTATGAGAATTCGCCTTATTTTACTAAGCAGTGGTGTCCATTGATTTTATGTTTGGTTTGTGTCTTATATGTGCAGTTCATGGGAGTTTGTGTTAAAGTAGTAATATGTGCATCTAAAAGTCAAATTGTCGGTTTGAACTCTGGCAATGTGGCTAACTGCTCGAGGCTCATTCTTTTCACGTTGCACGTTCCTGTGCCTAATTTACTGAGCGTCTTTGTTTTACTTTTTTGTATAGCCTACATTTCTACGCTGAAACATGTACTGTTTTAGGTGAAATCAAGTAAATAATTCGGTGTATATTAATATAAATAATCGTCCTTGCGCGTGTATTTTTTGCCTTGTAGTAATTGGAGAAATGCACTTAGTTACAAGTTGGCTACAATACCAAATCATTCGAAATAGAGGCTTGCGGAATTTAATTGATTATTACCATACCCTGATTTATGGAATTTTTGCCACGGAATAAATAAATAGATCCTGTCAGTCTCTGCTCCCTATAGTCCATAGTACTTAGATTATATTCAGTACATTTTTGCAGTTTTTTTTTATTCTTTCAATTTCTCCGAAATGCAAGCTTTTTTATTGTAGACCTACTAAACGGTTTAAATAACATACATTGTGATGTATAAATAAATATTGAAAGCAACCTTAGGTAAAGTTTACATTCACAGTAATTAAATTTTGAAGATCAGATCTTTTCTATTTTTCCTAAAGAAAGCACGTTGTCTATTTGTGAAGCGTTTTTCTCGCGCTTACGCGCACGAGAGCCAGCTGTTTTGAACTGCAGTGCCGAAGACTCCGAATTTTACTCCAGAAGCCGATTCATTGCGTTGGTAACCCATGTCGAAGCAGGAGAGTGGCGTTACGCTTAAAAAAGACAACGGGGACCGTAAGGATTTGTTTGTTGCGTTCGTGATTTTTCTGAAAGCAAAAAAAAAAAAAACTCTTGATTTCTTGGCATTCGGAGCTGTGGCGCCTTTGTCATTTGAAAGCGAGAGAAGGACGCCGTTAACGTTGTCTCCGCTCTGTCGTTTCTGAAGGGGGATGCTCCAAGACCGAAGAGGAGGAAGGGCCGAGCACCGAAGAGGACTCGCGTCCCTTCCACGGCAGCGGCGTGTGCAAGTGGTTTAACGTGCGGATGGGCTTCGGGTTCCTGTCCATGACGAACCGGGAAGGCACACCGCTCGAGGCCCCCGTCGACGTGTTCGTCCACCAGGTAAATGTGACCCGAGAGCCGCCGAAGCTCACCGAGGCACTGTAGCTTCTGAGGCCGCGAGTCCGCATCCCACGGCGCGCGAGACGGAGACGGAGATGCGGCTAACTGTACTAGCCTAGCTACTACTACACGAGTTCAAATTGTGAATCACTGTGTCCCTCTCTCTAGTGTATCCCAGTCATGTATTTATTATCGCGTACTCACACGTGCGTTTGATGGCTAACGAAATTCGCCGAGGAAAAATTGTGCTGCCGTGATATATAATGGCTTGTTTCGTGAACTCAAAGTTTTGTTCTGACGTCGGAATGAATTCCTAGTTAGCGGTTATATCATCACGTGCGCTTCATGTGCCCTAGATATGTGCACCGTAGCCAACGGAAAACATGTTGTTTTCATTATTTTCGTTGTATTGTGGTGGCAAATAACCTCTCTCTGGCTCTGCGCCATATTAAGACCTGAATAAGGCGAAGTTTTGGGGCCGGATAACTCTTTAGATGCAAATGAGCGCGGGGCGGATTCAGTTGCTGCCAATTGCATTACCATTGACGCAGTCATAGGACTCAGGTATAAATGATGAATTGCTCGCGCACGTTAGAAGGTGATGGAGAGGTAATTGAATGTGAGCGGTGGAAGGGTTGAAGGTTTAACATCCGTCAATACTACACAGTGGCGTTTATAATTGATGGGATATTGCTTGTAACTCAAGAGACGCATCTCATATTTAAACGTGTCTTTCTTGCATTTTAGAGTGTTAGCTCTGCTTCATTACCTTGCAGTTACGTTTACGCGGAGCATTGGAAGTACTCGAAGCTGCGTATGTCGTTACGTGATTAAGTGCTTCACAACTGGCATAGATGTGGCACTTTAGGAAAAATAAATGTGTTTTTGTCGCGATTGGATTTATTAGAGGAGAAGTATATAAACAGGGAGCCTTTAGGTGGAAGGATTTTCTCGAGACAGCATTAAATAACCAGTCAAACAAATTTAGCATTATTTTGAATTTCTGAAGAAAATTACAATCAGCATTTTCCTACAGTGTCAGTGTGGCCACGATTTAGTAAACACACTTTTTAATTTTTTCTCTTTATATACACAATTTAGTAAAGTGGGACATCGCCAAAATTAGTGCATAAAATATAGTTTGATTTGAAAAGTTCATTTTTTAGTGGCAAGCAAAATTCAGGCTTGTATATGGGTATAACACATTAAGATGTCCAGTATTAGTGTGTCTAGTTCTAAATGGAAGAAATGCACTGGGTGAGTGTAAAATATTCTCTCTATCAGTGTTGATTTAAGACAGAGAAGCTGAACTTTAATCCCAGTGTTAAAATGGCAGCACTCAGGAGTGAGTTTGTACAACTGGCCTGGAATGCAGCCTTTAAATGGAGTTAGTCTGGGATTGGCCTGTCTGCCCTTTACCCAAACCAGCATTCACACATACACACACACTCTCTCTCTCTCACTCTCACACACTCACATACACATACACACACACACACACACACACACACACTCGCTCTCTCTCTCACTCTCTCACTCTCACACACTCACATACACATACACACACACACTCGCTCTCTCTCTCACTCTCTCACTCTCACACACTCACATACACATACACACACACACACACACTCTCTCTCTCTCACTGTCACACACTCACATACACATACACACACACACACACTCTCTCTCTCTCTCTCTCTCTCACTCTCACACACTCACATACACATACACACACACACACACACACAACATGTGTACTCACACTCACACACACACACACACCCACATACACTCAACACACACACTCTCTCTCACTCTCACACACTCACGTACACACACACACACACACACACTCACGTACACATACACACTCAACACGTATACACACACACACATACACTGAACACACACACACGCACACATACACACCCACATACACTCAACACACACACATACACTCAACATGTATACACACACACTGAACACACACATACGCTAAACACATACTCACACATATACTCAACAAGTACACATGCACACTCAACACACACGCACACCGAACGTACACACGTACACAGCACACAAACACACTTGCACATGCACACATGCTGAGAACACACACACACACACTTACTCACACACACGCACACTGAACACACACAGGTACACTTAACACATACACTCACACTCAACACACACACATATACACTCAACACGTACACACACACCCACGCACTCACACACACGCACACTGAACACACACAGATACACTTAACACATACACTCACACTCAACACACACATACACTCAACACTTACACTCACACTCAACACACGTATGTACACAGTACACAAACGCACTTGCACATGCACACACGCTGAGAACACACACACACACACACACACACCATTGAAACCTCATGAGCATGAAACCTTCCTCAAAGCAGGAAATGAGGTGAATAAGGAGAGAGGGGCATCAGCAAGCTCCCTGAAAGCTCCTTGGCTCTGGGAAGCTCTGTTGCATGGGCACGCTCCTGCGTGGCCTCCATCTTGGGTAACCGCGAGCTCCGCGATCTCCACAGCCTCCTGCCTTCAGCGTCCCACTCTGCCCTCTGAAACTCCACACACACGGCACAATATCCAGGGTTAATTCAACACTAACAGTGTTAATTCAAATCTTAGCAGTGTTAATTCAACTCTTTGTGTGTTAAGAGTTGGATTACCACTGGACATTTTACCGTGTCCGTTCGGTCACGCGCGGTCCACACAATGGGACGAAATAGGAAATGCGGATAAATTAAGTCGGGACAGGTGGTGGAGGAGTGCAGGAAGGAGTCCTTCCCTCTTTCCTGGAAGTGTCCCCTCTGCTGGGGAAGATTTCGCTTGGGGGGTTTACGAGGCCTCTACTTCGCACCCCTGTTCACACCGACACGCCGGGGAGGAAGGGAACCGGGGAGAACGGGCCCTAAATTACTACTTCAATCGCCTCGTTTTTTATAGTTCTGTTTCTTTCCTTTCGGTGATCCCTGTTACTCGCACATTCAGAACCCGTGAATTGGGGTTTCATGACCTTTGAATGTGCCGCCTAGTTATATTTTTGGTTGTAAAGAAAAGCGCGTCGGTTTGCGTTCTGCTGAAATATTGACAATGGAAGATTAGGAATATGAATGTACGTGTACTGGTAGGCCTGAACTGCAGGGTTTTTTTAGCCCAGATGAATGACATCAAAATGAAATTGATCAAGAGGAGGTAACTGCACTCATGCTCAAAGGACCGTGTATGTGGAAAAAAAATATATGATTTTCGGTAACAAAATGGAAAAAGACAAAGACAACAATATATTGGAAAATCATATTGTTTAAAAAGTGTATGTGTGTGTGTGTGTGTGTGTGTGTGTGTGCACGTAAGAGAGTGTGTTTGGAGGCTGGGATGCTGACCCTTTGGAACTGTCCAGTTTTAATGCACTTTTGTTTTGTGTGAAAGAGAATATACTTGGTGGAATATATTTCCTTGATAGTATATTTTTATTTAACATTGAGAGTATATTTGATTAACAGATTGAGAGTATGTTTTTATTTAACAGATTGAGAGTATATTTCTTATTTAACAGGTTGAGAGTATTTTTTATTTAACAGATTGACAGTACATTTATTTAACAGATTGAGAGTACGTTTTTATTTAACAAATTGAGAGTATATTTTTATTTAACAGATTGAGAGTATGTTTTTATTTAACAGATTGAGAGTATATTTTTATTTAACAGATTGACAGTATATTTATTTAACAGATTGAGTGTATGTTTTTATTTAACAGATTGAGAGTGTATTTTTATTTAACAGATTGACAGTATATTTATTTAACAGATTGAGTGCATGTTTTTATTTAACAGATTGAGAGTATGTTTTTATTTAACGGATTGAGAGTATATTTATATTTTACGGTGTTTTTTCACATGGGAGTAAGTGGGACGTGGAACAGCAGACGATCCACAGTAGCCTAATAGCCTCTAAAGCCGAAGCGGAAAGTTCTGGAAGATTGGAACATCTTCAACATTCCCACCCAGGCTAACGGTATTGGGGGGTGTAGGGGGGTCCAGTGACGGGATGTGTCCTTTTCCTTTTCCTTGCTGTGAAGCATTTTTAAAGCCGCTCCCCACCCCCCCTGTCTGATCAGATAACAGTAGGGGGCCCTAGCGCAGCTAAAAGAGCCCCCCCCCACCCCACCCGGCCGGTCCAGGTTCCTGTTATAAAGCGATTAAAACTTCTCTGTTCCCTTTGAATCTCCCCCACCGTTTGACTGATATGTGTATGTTAATGGGGAGGCAGAAGATGAAGCCATTATCTCCCCCAAACTACCCACCCCTCTCTCCCAAAATCTCCAGACCCCCAGCTGTTAAGCCATTTGCCTCTTGGTGCTCCCCCCCCCCTTTTTTTTAAGATAAGTCATTTATAAAGTAACACTATTTGGGGACCACTGAAGATGGTTTAGTTAAATTAGGATTAGTCTTGGTTATGATAATTGTGTTTCCTTTAAAGAAAGACATTCTTAATAGTTTGTATGTGTTCCCTTCTCGTACTTATGAAAGGGGTAAAATGAAGTTTAGGGATTATTTTGGCTGACTCAGGGATTGTGGGTAAGCGGGGGTTGATTCAACCAAGAGGCAAAATGTAAATTCCTTGAAAATCAATAGAGCATTCAAGGCAGCGCTAATGTTTAGACACTGATAACCACAGAGGTCCCGTCTTAAAAGAAAAAGCAAATGCAAAAAAAACGACAAGGAAAAAAAAAAAAAACTCACCTCCTTCCCAAAAAAAAATTCCTGATAGGTATTTGTCACGAGTGTCCCTCCCCTTCCTGTCCTGCGTGCTGATTGACAGGTCGGTTTGCGTCCTTGAGCTTGATTGGGTTGGTCACCGAAGAATCCGGCTCCGGCTCTTTCGCCTGCTGATCAGGGAGGTCAAAGGGCATCTCTGTGCTTCCTCTCCGCGTCCCCCCATTTTTACACCCCTCCCCCCACCCCTTTCCCTGTGGGAAAAACGGGCAAATCTCCAACCGTTTCCACGGCGAGGACCGGCCTCAAAATGGCAGTTATTCGTCCGGCCGTTTGTGTTGCGCTTCTGACGGCGAATATTCGGGAGGGGCTGTGGAACTCTCACTAGGGCTGTCTTATCCCGGGAGGCCAGGTTTTCAGATCCACCCAGCGGGATTTAGATTAAATAATTAACGTTATTTGTGTTGGTTCAAACCATTTACCTTGATGCAATTTAGTTTTCTTTGCAGTATAGAAATGGTCTGAAATGATCTGTATTTTCACATTTGTTAATTCAGAATGGGGTTGGGTGGATATTAAAGAGAACAGTTAATTCAAACAATTTTAAAAAATGTCTTGATCATACTTGAACAAAATCATTTTTATTTTCCATACATACCTGAGTGGAATAACCAGATCAGGAGTGTCAAGAACATTCCACAGTGTGGTGACTGTTAGTTAAGTTTCTTTTATCGCAATTAAAAAATAAATCTACGTATTTATCCTGAGTAGTTACTTAAGAAATTTTAGTCGCAATCAAAACAGCTCAAGTATTCTTCGACATCATTAAGCAAAATCATCTGTTTGGCCTGCACCGTGAGTTATTTTTTTTTATAAATATGTAAGAATGTTTTTCGTCCAACATTCCATTAGTCATCCATTTTGTGTTGATAGACCAGTGTGCGCAGTAAGCGATATTGATCGGTGACCTATTGATAACTTCCAAATCATTGAGATGTGGAATCATAGCAGGCATGCAATTATTTCCGATAATTAAGATTTATCCAGGCAGGTACAGTGTGAGCGCATGGAGGTGAAGCTGATGAACAGAGCTTTATTAAAATGCTATTCCTTTTGTTCTTCTTTTTGGGCTGTTCTTCTGCACTGAAGCCTGCTTTCTTTAAAAAAATAACAGCAGGAATGAGTCGGCCATTTTAAAATTCTACAAGGTGAAGCTTCAAGGATTGTGTAGCCGTTGAATATTTTAGGAAGTATGAATGGATGATTTGTGTTTTGGCTATTTATAACATATTATTAGAGAAGGTGTGCCTCACTTTTGACACAGATGAAATATTTAAACTTTGCCATGATAGCAAATATTTACAATATATTTTAAAACAATGTTATTAAGCAATGAACAGTATTTTCTGAAAATACAATACCAGTTGTCACGAGACCACAATAGATTGGTAGTGTTGCAGTAGTTGATGGTATATCATAATAAAAGTGCGTTTATGTGTGCATTTTATAAACACAAGCCCTGCCACGATAGCAAAGATTATTTCCTAATGAAAACCCATTTTTAATAAGTGATCTTAATGATCTTATGGGACAATCCATTCACTGAAAACGTGGAGCGCCACACGTTTAGCGAATGTGGAGTAGCGTTTCCCAACCTTTCTCCTTCCGCGGAGAAAAAAAGGATTTTTCACACGGCACACCTGACCTCGCCTGCCGGCACACCGGAGTGCCGCGGCACACCGGTTGAGAAACGCTGGTGTGGAGTCCCTTTCAGTGAAAACGTGGAGCATCACACGTTTAGCGAATGTACAGTCCCTTTCAGTGAAAACGTGGAGCGTCGTGAGTCAGGCTGTGTCACGGCTTGGCTCCAGCCGCAGGAGAGACAGACGCCGCTGAATCGAGCATCTTATAATCCAGAGCTCTGAATGGCCGAGCCCCCCACAGGAGCCCGTGAAATGTAGCGCCTTTTCTTCCGGAGTAACAGGGAGAGGTAATGAGTAAGTGGGATGACAGCGCGAGGTTGGGGGAAAAGGAGTCATTCTGTGAGCGTTTCCAGTAAGGACAGCCCCCCCCCCCCTCCATTTTCTTCTTCTTTTATTTGTTGCTTTTTAAATTTTGTCTTTCAGAAAAGAAGAAATTTGTCATTTAATAGTAAAAAAAATGTTTTAAATGCAAGACATATACAAGACAACATGATAGAGTTATTGTTTTGAAAAGTATAAACAATATATGGGACGAGTATGAAGGTGCATGCCAAAATGGTGTTCCTATTTTTTTTAAGTCTCTAACCTGTAAAACCTGTGTGTGTGTGTGTGTGTGTGTAGCCATTATCTTATTCCCTGTCCTCACACTGCTGGTGTAAAATCATTGCCCATAAATGTCCGTGAGATGGTGAAACGATTGGATTTGTAATACAATGCCAAATCGGGATGTCAGTTTTT
>NC_057933.1:2050000-2052500 GCF_018555375.3 Anguilla rostrata | reverse complement strand
GCATGGTGTGTGTCCCTGTGCGTGTGCATAGTGTGTGTGAGTGTGTGCATGTGCATAGTGTGTGTGTGCGCGTGTGTGTGTATGTGTTTGTGTGTGGGGGTTTGAGAGTATGTGTGTGCAAGTGTGTATAAGTGCTTGTGTGTGAGTGTGTGTGTGCATGTATATATGTGTGTGTGTATATATGTGTGTGTGTGTGTGTGTGTGTGTGTGTGTGTAGAGGGAGTGTGAGTCACTCTTAGAAATCGGTGGAAATGAGACGGGGTTTCAGTTGTAAGGAGCAGTGCTGGGTGTGGGGGGGTCAGGTTGCCAGGTCTGTGGGGACATCAGAAGTCGCTCTCAGTCAGTGTGTTTTGGGGGTTGTTCAAGTTTGTCCTTATGGCATGTGGCGGCAATAAACCCCCCCCCCCCCCGTCCCAGACGGAGAGGGTTATCAGTCACCCTGTCCTGGCGATGCTTTGATTGCCCCCACCGCCCCAAACTGCCCTTGGGGTGGGGATGGGGTGGCTGTAACGCCCTGCCCCGCGGGGGGGGGATGGCTCTCTTCCCTCCCAAAAACACCCTTTATGACAGCTCTGATTGCGTCTCTGTGTGGGGAGGGATTTTGGGGTTGGAGGGTTGGGGGGTTGGGGGAGGGGGGGGGGTGTCAGGGGTAAAGGGTACCCCTCCAGCTCAGTGTAAATCGGTAAACGCAGCGACGGTCTACATCGCTACGACGTGGCGGAGTTGGTTGTAGCTTTACTTGCCTCTGGCTTTCCCGCTAGCTTGCTAGCTGCAACGGTGCACCACCCTGCGTAGGCACCAGCACTGGAGCGATCGGGACTCGATCCCAGACCACGTTGCCTAATCAATGCCTTAGCTCAAGGTTGGCTGTGCAGTGTAATAGTTATGGAACTGGGCTGGTAACCTGAAGGTTGCAGGTTTGATTCCCTGGTTGGATAATGCCGTGGTTGGCAGTGGAGCAGTTCAGTGATTTGGCCACGCAGAGGACCACGCTCACTTTTTGCTCTTAACTGGTCCTAATTTCACCTCAGTATGATTTTTAAAAAATATAAAAACGAAGTTCCCTGATTGGTTGGTTCTGACTTAACTGAGATTTTGAAGTAGCCATTAGCAGGAGCCCTTCTTTTGTGGTTGTAAATGGCATTCTGTCTTTAGTGCTCTCTCTTCCTGTCTGTTGTCTCTGTAAAGAGTTCCTTTAAGTGCCATTTCTAACCTCTTTCCTTCTTTCTGGGAGGTTGTAAAATGTCCGTTGTTCATAACCTTCGGAGGGAGGGGGCGTAGATACCGCAGCAGCGACATGCTCTCCTGTGGCAGTCAGCGAACATTATTGTCTAATTAAAGAAGGAAGGGGGATGGGCCTAATTCTTTGTATTTTCATTGGGTAAATATAATGCGCTGTTTTTTTTTTTTCACGGTTCAGATTTGGTCCGGAGATGATTTGATTTTGGCACAAAGGGCCCGCACCGCGGGATTAGCTGGTCCCGCTGTAAGGCACAGAACTACGCTTCGGCAGGACGGAGCGCAGAAGTGAATTAAGGCTCCTGTGGGAGGGGTAAACTGCGCTAAATGAAAGCCTTATACATTATCTATGAAGCTCTGCTGTTCAGAAGAACTGCGGATCGAGTTAGCCGGCGTGCGCTGTGATGCAGATAAATTAAAACCTGCGCGTTAAACAAAGCAACGGAAGGACTAGGGCGTCACAAGCGATGGAAGGTGTAGTTCAGCGCGGTGCTCAAATCCACCACAGCTCCGACTGATTCTGCCGGGCAGTGAGGGGGAAAGTTGGTGGTGCTTTACCGACATACTGCCGTTTCTGAGCCTGAATGTTCACTGCGGACACCCAGAATATTTATTTCTGGTTGGCGCACGCGACAGGGCTAATGAAGCACAGTCATCATTTAATGATTCGGCTTTTATGGGTTAAGTCCCCCATCGATGGTCACTCACGCGATACAAGGGGAAAAAGCAGAGCTCAAACCGACGGCAAGCAGGCGCGCGCCAAAAAGTACGTAAGAGTATTCATCCGAACAGTGAAGACTGTCGCAACTCTTGCTTTAATTTTATTTACTTTATGAAAACATTGATATTTCTGCCCTGTTGTCAGGCCTTTCTGGGGCTGAAGTGTCAATGTTTTAATAAAGGTGGAGTAAATAAAATTAAAGCAAGAGTCGCAAGAGTCTGTTCACTATTCAGATAAATACTCTTACTAAATAAAATTATAACTGAGAGCAAAAGTTCAGGCAATTCAGCCATTTTGTCAATTTGTCTTACCCAGAAAAACAGTTTTTTTTATTATATGTATGTATCTTGAATTATATTTATTTTTGTTTTGCTTGTGCTGCTGGAATTCTAAACTTGTATTGGTTTTGAGAACAGATCAAAGTGAGTTTGACAGTGTGACGGGTGAAATCTGTGCTTGATGGCTCACCAGGCTGCTTGCATGATAACTGGCTTCTCTTCTACACATAATTCCTATTTGACAGTTCATAAACTGATTATA